>NC_134363.1:2310478-2435478 GCF_048569485.1 Anomaloglossus baeobatrachus
GAAATAATTGCTGGTTTTGATCAGACAAGCCGTGCTGATTGGTCGTGGCCGTGAATCTATGAAATAATTGTGACCGTCGGACCACGGGCCATCGGCAGCAAATGTGATTTTTGCAGATAAGAGAAATCATTTTGATAAATCTTCCGCTTTGGAGACAAACACTTCTCAATCACTGTCTTTTTTTTCTCTTTTTTATTCATTCTCTTTGCTTTTCTTTTTTTTTATTGTTATTTTTTTCCCTTTAGCCCATTTTATCTCACTAGGCGGATAAAGGAGGGAAAGTTTAATCTCTGGACAGTTTTCTTTTCTTTTTTTAATGTGTTTTTCTGCAGGAGGTGGGGGGCAACAGAAGCACGTATCTGCTTCGCTTGTGTATTTTAAAGGCGGCGGACAAAAATCAAAATATTTGAAAATGTATTTCATGGTAATTATGATAGATTTTCTGGCTGGGTGGCAGTACTCAAAGGCAGACTGAATGCCTTAATTTGTATAGAAATTGTAATCATTTGTTCATTTCAAGGTGAAAATTGCATTTTTTAATTTAAATTGTATCCTGCCTGATAGTCTATTATGCAGTGAAATTGTCTGCATGTATCAATGGCTCTGTGTGGCTTCATGCCTGTTACAGACTCACTTATTCCCCGTTCACTTTGTACACAGCCTCTTCATTTGCACAGAAATAGGGTGGGCTTATTCCGAGGGGGCGGCTGCGTGCATTTTTCTCTCCTTTTAGTATGTTTCCCTGTGATGTTTAGGTGTGGGAGATTTTTTTTTTTCTTTTGGCATTGGGTTTGAGCAAAAAGTGGCTTTTTCATGGAATTAACCAATGCTATCTGCAGAATCTCAATCATTCAGAGCCTTGCAGGTATGGATTAACTCCATCAGATCTGGAATCCTCTTTCCAAATCTTAAACTAAATGATCTGATCATTAACTCTAGATTGTGATCCCCAATGGGGACAGTGTTCCTGATGTATGTAAAGTGCTGTGGAATTAATAGCGCTATATAAATGAATAAAATTATTATTATTATTATTATTATTATTATTAATTGAAAACTTGATTTTTGGAAATAAACCTATGGCCTTGATGGAGGACTGACTGCTGGGACCACAAATGGTGAGCGGTGCCCAGAATGGAGGGGGTGTGCTTATGCGCCATTTATTGTCCATGTGCCTGATGTGATTGTCATGTTGATTATTATTTTTTGGCATTTCTCATCAACTATGTCATTGATAATATCGCCTATCCAAGGTATAGATGAGAACTTGTATTCTTATAGGTAAGATCTATAGTATAGGTGAGAACTTATTGGGGGATTGACTGCTGGGACCCCAAATGGAGAGCAGTGCCCTGAATACTCAGCATCTGCTCCATTCATTGTCCACGTACCTGATGTGACTGTCATGTTGATTATTATTTTTTGGTATTCCTCATCGACCACGTCATTGAAAATATCGCCTATCTATGGTATAGATGAGAACTTGTATTGTTATAGGTGAGATCCATAGTATAGGTGAGAACCTGAAGAGGGATTGACTGCTGGGACCCCAAATGGAGAGCAGTGCCCTGAATATTCAGCATGTGTTCCATTCATTGTCCATGTGCCTGATGTGATTGTCATGTTGACTATTATTGTTTGGCTTCCACATCACTCATGTCATTGAGAATATTGCCTATCCATGGTATAGATGAGAACTTGTATTGTTATAGGTGAGATCCATAGTATAGCTGAGAACCTAATGAGGGATTGACTGCTGGGACCCCAAAGGGAGAGCAATGCCCCGAATTCTCAGCATCTGCTCCATTTATTGTCCATGTGCCTGATGTGACTGTCATGGTGATTATTATTTTTTGGCATTCTCCATCAACCATGTCATTGAGAATATCACCTATTCATGGTATAGATGAGAACTTGTATTGTTATAGGTGAGATCCATAGTATAGGTGAGAACTTGTTGGGGGATTGACTGCTGGGACCCCAAATGGAGAGTGGTGCCCTGAATACTCAGCATGTGTTCCATTCATTGTCCATGTGCCTGATATGACTGTCATGTTGACTATTATTTTTTGGCATTCCTCATCGACCATATCATTGCGAATATTGCCTATCCATGGTATAGATGAGAACTTGTATTGTTATAGGTGAGAACTTATTGGGGGATTGACTGCTGGGACCCCAAATGGAGAGCGGTGCCCTGAATGGAATAGGTGTGCTCATTCTCAGCATCTGCTCCATTCATTGTCCATGTGCCTGATGTGACTGTCATGTTGATTATTATTTTTTGCCATTCTTAATCAACCATATCATTGAGAACAGGCGCATAGGTGGGTGGGAGATCCCAGGTTTTCTGCAGAATGAGAAATCCTCTGTATTGTGCCATATGGGATACCGTTGGGTCAGGCGGACCCTGAACTGAGCCCAAACATTAAAATTGCAATGAAACCCAACGATAAACTGTCCTATATCTCCACTTTTGGTCTAATGGTTGACAGTAGAGGGGTCACTTGTTGCTGCAAATTATTTGTTTTTAAGGCTTTCTGACATGAGTATTGAGGCTTAAAACTTGGCTACCTGGCAATTTTTTTGGGGGGACCATAACACAAGACTCATGGCCAAAGGTTGCTCTGTGCTCCTACACATTACAGCATGATTAAGATGAATGGGATCGCGTTGCGAAAAGTCTGAATCGGTTGGATTCTCTGCCACTTGTTTGTTCGCAACGCGCCCCATTCACCTGCATTAGGTTGTGATGTAGAGTGAATTTTGGCCACGCCACCTGCATTGAGGCCAAAATTGCCTGGTAGCCACACATGGGATTGTTTGCTGGCACCAGGGGTAGACGACATTAGGTTCCTGGTAAAATGAGCAATATACCCGCTCCTCTGTATCCTCGATCGAATGCATTTTGATAGAATATCATCTGGGCTGTGTTATGGCCCCCCCACCCCCCCATGCGCTATCCCTTTAAGGGCGAGCGCAGCTGTGATCCCTCTCTCTGCTTTTGGAGAGGATGCAAAATTAAGTTCTGTGCAGCTTGGGAGCGGGAGCCAGATGCATCAGGAAACAGGCTTGTTATGTATTCATGAGCTATGAGGCGGATAAATAAAAGGATTCATTACCGAGCAGAGTGTTACTAATGACAGATACCTGGTGCCGCACACCTCCGAAAATCAAATGCGTCACAGTCAGATAGAAAATACATTCTCTTTATCCCGGATTCTCGGCTCAATAGGAAGCTTCCCCTCCCTGCCCCCATCTAATTCTGTATTTACTAAAGTGACATTTACAATTCCATCGCTATTATGTCCTACCAGGGCCTCTGTACCTTCTGTCATGACCTTACCATTAGCTGCAAATTGGAAGCCGGTCAGTTTAGCGGGGAGAGAGTGATGGAGGCTCGGCGGTAAAGATAAAACAGGCGGAGGGGATATAGGCGAGTATGTACTCCACATAGAGATGTGCAGACGTCATCTCAGATAATGAATATTCTGCACAATTCTAATCCTAATCTTTATCATGTTATTACCATATTAACCTATCCTGATAGCCCTGCTCTCACAGCTGCAGGTTTAGTGCAATGGTGCCTGGACTAGACCATCCCCTATGACTTTAAAAGCTTGGACTCTAGTCTGAACAGTCTTCGGCTCTGTCCAGATCTGCGGCATACAGTGTAATTGTATCTGCTCTAGTGCAGCTGAGTCTAAATAAGCCTGTAGTGCAAATGTGAACAGAGCCTTAGGGGCACTTTGCACACTATGACATCGCAAGCTGATGCTTGCGATGCCGAGCGCGATAGTCCCCGCCCCTTTCGCACATGCGATATCTTGTGATAGCTGCCGTAGCGAACATTATCACTATGGCAGCTTCACATGCACTCACCTGCCCTGCGACGTCGCTCTGGCCGGCGAACCGCCTCCTTCCTAAGGGGGCGGGTCGTGCGGCGTCACAGCGATGTCACACGGCAGGCGGCCAATAGAAGCAGGGGGGCGGAGATGAGCGGGACGTAAACACCCTGCCCACCTCCTTCCTTCCTCATTGCAGCCGGGACACTGTTAAGGCGATGTTCCTCGCTCCTGTGGCTTCACACACAGTGATGTGCGCTGCCGCAGGAGCGAGGAACAACATCGGTCCTTCCGAAATTATGGAAATGAGCGACGCTGCACCGATCATACGATTTCGACGCTTTTGTGCTCTTTAATCATAGTAAAAACGATTTACACACTCCGATGTCGACAGCGACGCCGGATGTGCGTCACTTTCGATTTTACCCCACCGACATCACACCTGCGATGTCGTAGTGTGCAAAGTACCCCTTATACTCACATTGTAGCCAGCCCTTACGTGTTTAGATCATTGTCTAGACTGGATGCGGTGGTGACAAAACACTGCACTGTATGTATAGAATCAGCCTGATAGTGCCAGTATAGCACTGTATGTATAGAATCAGCCTGATAGTGCCAGTATAGCACTGTATGTATAGAATCAGCCTGATAGTGCCAGTATAGCACTGTATGTATAGAATCAGCCTGATAGTGCCAGTATAGCACTGTATGTATAGACTCAGCCTGATAGTGCCAGTATAGCACTGTATGTATAGACTCAGCCTGATAGTGCCAGTATAGCACTGTATGTATAGAATCAGCCTGATAGCGCCAGTATAGCACTGTATGTATAGAATAAGCCTGATAGTGCCAGTATAGCACTGTATGTATAGAATCAGCCTGATAGTGCCAGTATAGCACTGTATGTATAGAATCAGCCTGATAGTACCAGTATTGCACTGTATGTATAGAATCAGCCTAATAGTGCCAGTATAGCACTGTATGTATAGAATCAGCCTGATAGTGCCAGTATAGCACTGTATGTATAGAATCAGCCTGATAGTGCCAGTATAGCGCTGTATGTATAGAATCAGCCTAATAGTGCCAGTATAGCACTGTATGTATAGAATCAGCCTGATAGTGCCAGTATAGCACTGTATGTATAGAATCAGCCTGATAGTGCCAGTATAGCGCTGTATGTATAGAATCAGCCTGATAGTGCCAGTATAGCACTGTATGTATAGAATCAGCCTGATAGTGCCAGTATAGCGCTGTATGTATAGAATCAGCCTGATAGTGCCAGTATAGCACTGTATGTATAGAATCAGCCTGATAGTGCCAGTATAGCACTGTATGTATAGAATCAGCCTGATAGTGCCAGTATAGCACTGTATGTATAGAATCAGCCTGATAGTGCCAGTATAGCACTGTATGTATAGAATCAGCCTGATAGCGCCAGTATAGCACTGTATGTATAGAATCAGCCTGATAGCGCCAGTATAGCACTGTATGTATAGAATCAGCCTGATAGCGCCAGTATAGCACTGTATGTATAGAATCAGCCTGATAGTGCCAGTATAGCACTGTATGTATAGAATCAGCCTGATAGTGCCAGTATAGCACTGTATGTATAGAATCAGCCTGATAGTGCCAGTATAGCACTGTATGTATAGAATCAGCCTGATAGTGCCAGTATAGCACTGTATGTATAGAATCAGCCTGATAGCCCCAGTATAGCACTGTATGTATAGAATCAGCCTGATAGTGCCAGTATAGCACTGTATGTATAGACTCAGCCTGATAGCGCCAGTATAGCGCTGTATGTATAGAATCAGCCTGATAGTGCCAGTATAGCACTGTATGTATAGAATCAGCCTGATAGCGCCAGTATAGCACTGTATGTATAGAATCAGCCTGATAGTGCCTGTATAGCACTGTATGTATAGAATCAGCCTGATAGTGCCAGTATAGCACTGTATGTATAGAATCAGCCTGATAGCGCCAGTATAGCACTGTATGTATAGAATCAGCCTGATAGTGCCAGTATAGCACTGTATGTATAGAATCAGCCTGATAGTGCCTGTATAGCACTGTATGTATAGAATCAGCCTGATAGTGCCAGTATAGCACTGGCTATAGGTTATATAGGAAAATCCGGTGTGCTTTAAAGAAAAAGCAAACAACCTGAGCTTTACTTCCCCTCCCCAGGTCCAGAGCCTGAGTCCTCAGCTGCTGCTGCTGTCATTGTCTGTTATTGTCTGCAGCGCTGACATCACCATTACAGCACTGCAGCCAGTCAGTTGGCAGCGGCTCTTGCCGTCAACTGAACAGATCCGCTGCGCTCGCTTATTGGCTGCGGCGCTGTGATCGCGCTGCAGACAATAACAGACACTGGCAGCAGCGGAGGAGACGCGGCGCTGGACCCAGGAGGGGGAGTAAAACAAAGTTTTTGTTTCGCTTTTTTTTTTTTTTAAAAAAAAAACTATCTGCAGCGGTTTTCTGAAAACTGATAATCTTTTTAACATCATTTGTTAAATGACGCCTGTTTTTGCCGGAAGGAATTGTAGCGATTTTAAAAAAAAAAATGTTGGGAAAATAGCGTCATAACAATGTCATGTGACAATAAATGAGGACACCTTGCACTGTCTGTGTGGCTAGAGGACCCGTGGTCCTGGTGGACAGGTGTCACCAGTGCATCCATCCATGGCTTCCAGCAACAAATGCCTCATTGTATATAGGGTATCTCGTTGCCCCGAATCGGCGCATTATTTCTGACAGCAGGAACAAGCGTTGTCATCTGTAGTTGAAGGCAAATAAGACAAAATAATAAACTGTCAGCGGCTCGGCACAATGTGGCGGTTTTCCGATCCGACATATTAATCACCAGAATAGCCGTGTACAGGGCTGATTGGAGGCCGCTCTCCAGTGCTCCGCTGTAATCTGGCCAGGAGGATGCAGGTGAACAGATTATCACGGTTATTCAGATTACTCTGGGTCACTTAATGAAAAGCGACTGCACAGAGTCAGCCGGTGGCTGAAAAGTGAATTTCATATGGCGGATGTAACCAAAGCTGTGTGGGCTAATTGTCTCTTATGTTAAGCAGTGTTAATGAAAGGCGGTAATAGAAGCAGACGTCGTGTCCTCTACCCCACACTGAGGACACATTCACAAGCAATTTATTATAAAAATGGCATGCCGCATTTTTCATCCATTGAGAGAAAATGTCACAAAAATGGTTAAAAAATAAATGCATGCGGCTCGTCTCATAAAGCCGACACTAAAGAAAAAGTGTGAACACTTGTTAAATCCCCATTCACTGCTATGTACAATCTTGCTGTATGTAAAGATGGGCAGACAGGTGCGCATCCCTGGCCTCGTAGCAAAATCTGTGAGCCTGTACTGTACCTGTCGTACACCTGATTTCATGTGGGGGGGCATCAATTTTTTTCTTCCTTCACAGAGTTGATGTGAAAAAGTAAAAGAAGCATGATATATTCCTTCCAAAACCTTCTCTGGACAGTAGGGTGGCTCAGTGGTTAGCACTGTACTATTTATAGAGCAGTATGGTGGCTCAGTGGTCAGCACTGTACTATATATAGGGCAGCACTGGAGCTCAGTGGTTGGCTCTGTTTTTTTTATATACTGCAGCACCGTGGCTCAGTGGTTAGCATTGTACTATATATACTGCAGTTTGGTGGTTAGCACTGTACTATATATAGGGCAGCATGGTGGCTCCGTGGATAGCACTGTACTATGTATAGGTCAGCATGGAGGCTCAGTGGTTACCACTATACTATAAATACTGCAGCCCGGAGCTCAGTGGCTAGCAATGTACCATATATAGAGCAGCATGGGGGCTCAGTGGTTAGCTTTGTACTATATATAGAGCAGCATGGGGGCTCAGTGGTTGGCAGCATGGGGGCTCAGTGGTTAGCATTGTACTATATATAGGGCAGCACAGGAGCTCAGTGTTTTGCTGTTTTTTTTATATACTGCAGCACCGTGGCTCAGTGGTTAGCATTGTACTATATATACTGCAGTTTGGTGGTTAGCCCTGTACTATATATGGGGCAGCATGGTGGCTCCGTGGATAGCACTGTACTATGTATAGGTCAGTATGGAGGCTCAGTGGTTACCACTATACTATAAATACTGCAGCCCGGTGGCTCAGTGGCTAGCAATGTACCATATATAGAGCAGCATGGGGGCTCAGTGGTTAGCTTTGTACTATATATAGAGCAGCATGGAGGCTCAGTGGTTGGCAGCATGGGGGCTCAGTGGTTAGCATTGTACTATATATATAGAGCAGCATGATGGCCCAGTGGTTGGTACTGTACTATATATAAAGCAGCCCGGTGGCTCAGTGGTTAGCACTGTACGGTGTCTCAGACTCCAAAGACATACGGATAGGGAATTTAGATTGTCAGGCCTGATGGGGACAGTGATAACAATGACTGCAAAGCTGTGGGATATGATGACTGTATAATGACTGAGTGCCTAGGGGCTCATTGATATGGGAGCCTATGCTTCTCTGGCCAGTCTGTATCTGCACACAGAGAGGATATGCAGATGGTTTCAGGTTCAGGTACAAAAGGTAGCGAGATCCAGACAGCAGCGGGAGCTGGCAAGGGGGGGGGGGGGTATTCATTATTTTATTATATTGCAGCATTTGTTGTTTCTAATTTTTTGCCTCAACCCACAAATAAAATTGGTGGAGGAATTCATACTTATAGAGTCCAATTGAAACTCTAGTGAAAAAGTAAAAAAGAAAAAAAATAGTCCAACCAGTCAGACCAAAAGTTATTATATGCCATAGCCTGACAAACAAATGGCCGATTATTGGATATTTTCAGTGTCATTATTCCCCCCCTTCACTGCAGACAGTCATGTGACCTGATGGTCCCACAATTAACTGCTCAATAATAATAATAATAATTAATAAAATCTTTGAATTATTATTTTACGTCAATGAATCGGTCGGAGTTCAGAATATGAAGCTTTGTCTCCACTCCTTCCTTTCCGCCGTCCGTCTTTTCTGCCGGGCACAATCGAGTCCTCACAAGAATGAAGATTCTTCCAATTACCGGGACGGTAAAACCATAATCTCAGCATGTACCATTTTCTATAGATTATGTAAATTTAGCAGATGAGTCTGACCGCTGCATCCTTCATCGTGTGCCGATGCTCCGGATTTACATCCCTGACAAAACCTCGACTTTCAATTGTATCCACTTTTTTTACCTTTAATTGTAATATCAGAAGTCTGAGCGCGTACGTATGTGCCCATTATTTGCAGCAGGGACCTGACAACCTATTAAAGTGCTGGTAAATGGGTCTTTTTGTAGTTTTGAGACCAGTCCTAATCTGAGAATTCCCTTTAAATCCGGTGACGAGGTTCTGCAGAAATTCTGCTATCTCTTCTGAGGCGTCAGCGATAGTTATAATCTGCAGCCCGTATACCTCACAGGTACCGGAACATAAGCCATCTTGCCTTTTCAGATATAGAAATCCAGCATTATTCCCACTCCCAGTTAAAACCATTATGGAACCCCGAATTCACCACTTTAATCTTCCCCTCCCGAGCTTCGCCATATCCTGGATTAGTGTAAGTGAATGCAAGTTGTGAGCCCTTTGTAATTGAATAATCTGCAGACGCTGAGTGATATCTGGTGTCCCCGGCGCTGCGCCTACGTCTCGTTACTTCCAGTTTGTTACACACCGTCCTGTGTCATTTCTCTCTGCAATCTTCTGTGTTTTCCTGGGTGAATCGGCCGACACATCTGTGTGATTGACAGATGATGGATCGCCAGCTGTGACCGGCTCACACCTCTCCCCCACAACCCGCCGTCGTACCGTCTCTTTAATTTCTATGTGTTGATTGATATGTAACCTTTTGGCTCTTTAAATTAATAATTTTGATTGCAATTTCTGTCCTAACCAATAATTACATAGGAAAAACCATCACCAGCAAGTACCTGGATTGTTAGAGGCTCCAGCTATCTGGAATTGACATTATCTACTCTGTATATTATATCGAGATAATATACCGTATTTTTCGTTTTATAAGACGCACCCCAAATTTAGAGATAAAAAAAATAAAAATGGGGTCCGTCTTATAATCCTGTGTTGTCTTACCGAAGGGGGGCAGCAGTGGTAGTGAAGCGGGGTCACAGGAGACAAAGGTTGTGCTGGCAGCCACGTGGGTCAGTAGCGCAGGCCACAGCGGGTCCGTAGTGGCGGCAGGCACGGCGGCGTCCGTGGTGGCGGGTGAGTGGTGGAGCAGGCCAGTGCATTAAGTGTCCTGATTCAAATGATGGCGCCTGGAGTGGTGCATGTGCAGATGGAGCTCTCATCCAAGACCCACCCACCCGAAGCACTCACGCACAGAGTGACAGCGAGCAGGCTGCCCGTCCGCCCGCACACACAGAGAGGCAGCGACAGGCACCAGGCTGCCCGCACGCAGCCACAGGCACCTGGCCGCCCGAACGCTCCCGATCGCCGCACAGAGAGCCCTCCCGGTAAGCTATGTTCGGATTTTAAGACGCACCACTCATTTTCCTCCCAAATATTTGCGAATCCGAAAAATACGGTAATTGTCATTGATGTCATGATTATATATCATCAGTGTGCAGAATCATGAGTGTAGCCCACAAATTATGGTGGAAAATAAGTATTTGGTCAATAACAAAAGTTCATCTCAGTATTTTGTTCTATATCCTTTGTTGGCAATGACAGAGGTGAAATGTTTTCTGTAAGTCTTCACAAGGTTGGCACTCACTGTTGGTGGGATGTTGGCGCATTCCTCCGATTGGCACACACTTTTGGTGGGATGTTGCCCCATTCCTCCGATTGGCACACACTTTTGGTGGGATGTTGGCCCATTCCTCCGGTTGGCACACACTGTTGGTGGTATGTTGGCCCATTCCTCCATGCAGATCTCCTGTAGAGCAGTGATGTTTTGGGCCTGTCGCTGGGCAACACAGACTTTTAACTCCCTCCAAATGTTTTCTATGGGGTTGATATCTGGAGACTGGCTAGGCCACTTCAGGACCTTCATATATTTCTGATGAAGCCATTCCTTCGTTGTCCTGGTAGTGTGCTTGGGATCATTATCATGCTGAAACACCCAGCCACATTTCATCTTCAATGACATTGCTGATGGAAGGAGGTTTGCACTCAAAATCTCATGATATATGGCCCCATTGATTCTTTCATGTACACAGATCAGTTGTCCCGGTCCCTTTGCAAAGACCCAGCCCCAAAGCATGTTGTTGCCACCCCCATGCTTCACAGTAGGTATGGTGCTCTTTGGATGCAACTCTGCATTCTGTCTCCTCCAAACCCGACGAGTTATGTTTCTACCAAACAGTTCTACTTTGGTTTCATCAGACCATATGACATTCTCCCAATACTCTTCTGGATAATACAAATGCTCTCTAGCAAACTTCAGACGGGCCCGGACATGCACTGGCTTAAGCAGGGGAATACTGCAGGATCTGAATCCCTGGGGGCGTAGTGTGTTACTGATGGTAGCCTTTGTTACTGTAGTCCCAGCTCTATGCAGGTCATTCACTAGGTCCCCCATGTGGTTCTGAGATTTTTGCCACCGGGGGGGTCACTCAGAAATCCCCCGCGCTGGCTACCAGTACGTCACAATCGGGGGGTAACAAGTGGGGGTCACCCCTCCTTTATACCTCCCGACCGACAGACAGAGCACGTGACGCGCTCTCTAGCGCCCCTCTTATAGTCAGGCCAATTATGGAATTGCCCGACAATAAGCAAGGAGGCCGCTATACTACTTATGCCGATTATTGAAGGGTCCCCGGTGAGAGTAAGGTATATATTCCCCCGACCTCCGCGGGCGGAATATATAAAATCTCCCCGAATCTCACTGGCCTCCCCACAATAATCCTTGGCACAATTCGCTGCCACCAACCGATTTACGGTAACTATTAGCCGAACACACAGACGTGGGATTCAAGATCGAGATAACAGAACAGCCCAAGATTAATTATATAATTTAATCAGCCTAAAGCACACTAGAAACTACAATATATACAATAGGGAATCTACAGAATATACATATGTCAGAGTACAGTTACAATCAAAGCATGGGTTACAAACAGGCATACACAGTTCCAGCAGTTACCTTGTTGCGTCTGGCCACAGGGGGGCGCTGTACCCAGGTTTCTAGGATCCTTCCCACAGATGTTTCCTACACGTGCCCCCAGCGAAAAGAACACTGGAAAATGGCCGAAGTAGGGTTATCAACCTGGGCAAGTCCAGGTCCCCTCCTACCTTCGTGACCTCACAGGGAGCACTGCTCCACCCCTGGCTGGAGTTATGGACAATATCCCAACATGGAATATGGGCCATAACTTTGCCTGGGAGCGTCGTAGGCGGACGCCATCGCTCTCATTGTGACAGCTATGAATTTAGCCACAGAACGAGGGGACTCATGACCTGTCTGCCAGTTCCCCATTGGCTGATATCACGCCTGGGGCATTTCCCAATGTCCTGCTCCCATAAAAAGGGTGTGCCGGCATCGTCCGCATGCAGAGACACCATTTTTATGGTTGCCATATTTATCGGAAATATGGCTTGCGAGATATGAACCATTTTTTACTGGAGTCGTTCTGTCTGGCTATTTCCATAGCCTTGCTAATGAGATACAACTCTTGTTACAGGGTGACGGCAGGGAGTCATCCTGTGTCCATTGTTCCCACACCACCTCATTTCCATATCACAGGACATGGCCATGGAGGTGTAAGTGGAACACTGAGAACAAGAAGGGAGGGGGCACTGCCAGGGAGTGATGAGGGATTATGACTGGAGTCATAATTCATCTTCATATCCCGGGATTTGCCTCACACCTCCCCCCTTTTGAGGGCGCTAGGGGGCAGCACACTCCGGTGTGCGCCCGTCCGCGACCTCTCCTTGTCGGGACAGCCCGTCTGCGTTACCGTGGTCACGGCCCCTTTTGTGGCGAATGGTGAAGTTGTATTGCTGGAGCGCAAGGCTCCATCGCAACAATCGCCCATTCGTCCCAGAGACGGTGTGCAACCAGCTGAGGGGATTGTGGTCCGTCTCCACGATGAAGTGGCGCCCGTATAGATAGGGTTGCAGACGCTGCAGGGCCCACACTATGGCCAGGCACTCCTTCTCCATCGTGGAATAGGCAACTTCCCTTGGTAACAGCTTCCTGCTCAGGTACAAGACTGGGTGCTCTTGGCTCGCAGAGTCCACCTGGCTGAGCACCGCACCGAGGCCGAAGTCACTGGCGTCGGTCTGTACTACAAACGGCCGCGTGAAGTCGGCTGCCTGTAGCACGGGCGGGCTGGACAGGGCGTCCTTTAGGGCCCGGAAGGCTGTCTCGCAGTCCATTGTCCAATCGACTGCAGAGGGCAGCTTCTTCTTGGTGAGGTCCGTCAAGGGCTTTGCCAGGCTACTATAGCATGGAACAAACCTCCTATAGTACCCAGCGGTCCCCAAGAAGGACATCACCTGCTTCTTGGTCCTGGGGGTGGGCCAGGATGCGATGGCTTCCACTTTCTCAGGCTCGGGCTTCAGTGTTCTCCCACCTACCCGGTGACCGAGGTACTGGACCTCGCTCATGGCCAGCTGACACTTTCCCGGCTTGATGGTCAAACCTGCCCGGTGGATCCGCCTGAGCACCTGTGCTAGATGCTCTAGGTGGTCCTCCCAGGTGGGACTGAAGACTGCAATGTCATCCAGGTACGCGGCCGCGTACCCTTCAAGTCCCTTGAGCAGGGTGTTGACCATCCGCTGGAAAGTGGCAGGGGCATTCCTCATCCCGAATGGCATCACCGTGGACTCGTACAGTCCAAATGGGGTAATAAAGGCAGAGCGTTCCCTGGCCTTGCGAGTCAGGGGGATCTGCCAATATCCCCGGCTCAGATCCATGATGGTCAGGTACTGAGCCCCGGCCAACTGATCGAGCAGGTCATCGATGCGTGGCATTGGGTACGCATCGGCGACCGTGACCGCATTGAGCCCCCTGTAGTCCACGCAGAACCGAGTGGTTCGGTCCTTCTTAGGGACGAGGACTACAGGCGAGGCCCAAGCGCTGTTGGATGCCTGGATCACCCCCAGCTTCAGCATCTCGTCAATCTCCTGGCGCATGTGTTGCTGCACCTCCAGGGAGACCCGATATGCTGAACGCCGGATCGGGGGATGATCCCCAGTGTCCACGTGATGGACAGCCAAGTCAGTCCTTCCGGGCTGGTTGGTAAACAACCCCCGGAAGGGGAGGAGGGTGGCCCACAGCTGGGACCGTTGGTCTTCCAAGAGCTGGTGGCCAACCTCCACATCCTCAATGGATCCGCCTGCCCTAACCTGGGCTAGCATATCCAAGAGGGTTTCCGCTTCTCCCTCCTCGGGCAGGTTGCACACGGGGAGCGCACATGCCTCCCGCTCATGATGTGCCTTCATCATGTTCACATGGAAGGGCTTCCGCCTTCCACGGGCAGGGTCCAGGGTGACCAGGTACGTTACAGGGTTGAGCTGCTGGTACACGAGGTATGGGCCTTCCCAGGCTGCCTGAAGCTTGTCCTGTGGCACGGGGACCAGTACCCACACCTGTTGACCCACTTGGTAGGTCCTCTCACAAGCGTTCTGGTCGTACCAACGCTTCTGATCGGCCTGGGCTTGAGCCATATTGTCGTGTACCAGTTGCGTCAAGGCCTGCATTTTGTCCCGGAAGCGCATGACATACTCGATAACCGACACTCCAGGGGTGGCCAAATCCCCTTCCCAAGCCTCTTTCACCAGAGCCAGGGGGCCCCGCACACGTCGCCCGTACAGGAGCTCAAACGGTGAGAATCCTGTTGAGGCCTGTGGAACCTCCCGGTAAGCAAATAACAGGTGTGGGAGATACCGCTCCCAGTCACGCCCATGGGAGTCGACCAACATCTTAAGCATCTGCTTTAAGGTGCCATTGAACCGCTCGCACAGGCCATTAGTCTGTGGATGGTACGGGCTGGCCACCAGATGTCGCACCTGGACTTGCTTACAGAGGGCCTCCATCAGCTGGGACATGAATTGGGTCCCCCGGTCAGTGAGCATTTCCTGGGGAAAACCCACTCGGGAGAAAATCTCCAGCAATGCGGTGGCCACCTTGTCAGCCCGAATGGACGACAAGGCCACTGCTTCTGGGTACCGGGTGGCATAGTCCACTACCGTCAGTATGAAGCGTTTCCCGGAGCTGCTGGGGATGGCCAGCGGGCCGACCAGATCCACAGCCACCCTCCTGAAAGGCTCATCGATGATTGGCAGAGATACCAGTGGGGCTTTGGGGCGTGGCCCCGCCTTCCCCACTCTCTGACAGGTTTCACACGAACGGCAGTAGGCAGCCACATCGGCCCCCATTTTTGGCCAGTAGAAATGCTGGTTTAACCTGGCCTTGGTCTTAGCGATCCCTAGGTGTCCGGCCATCGGAATCTCATGTGCGATCCGCAACAACTCCGTCCGGAACGGATAGGGTACCACCAACTGTCGGTCCCTGGGCCACGCCTCCGGTGAACCCTGCTGGACCGTGGCCCGGTACAGCCGTCCTTGGTCCCAGACCACTCGCTCCGGGTCCGAGTCCGAGGGAGGCTGTGCCGCCTGCTCCTTAAGAGCTTTCAGGCTGTCGTCAGCTTCTAACGCTGCCTGAAACCCCTGACTAGATGTGGCCAGAATCGACGAGACTGTCACATCTTCAGTCAGTACCCCGGGACCTGTGTCCTGGCCTCCACCTGACTCGGCTGCCACTTGGTCAGAAGGGGAAGAGCTATCGGACCTCCGGGAGGCCCCTTGGCTTCCAGCACTCCCACTGCGGGTGACAGCGGCCACAGCCGCTGCGACCGTGGGTCGTGCCTGCTCCTCCTCCGTTCCTGACCAAGTCGCCGGTTCAGGCAGACCTACCTGGCTTCCTGACACCCCGGTTGTGGGGGAACCATGCACCGAGATCTTACCTGGGAGCACTTCCGCTCCTGGACCGGCCCCAATCTCACCTGCCTGTTCCCCTCCTGCAGCAACAGAACCCCGCTGTGAAATCTCTGGGGACCCCACATTTGCTGTGGTAGCCCCCACCCCACACACTGGTCCTCCCCCTGCAGCACCCTGCTCTCTGCTTATCCCTGCAGAGGGCAACAGATCCCAGCTCACAGGCTGGTTACTTGTAGAGGCATTGTCACACCTTTCTCTGACCCCCTCCCCTGTCACAGCTGCAGCTGAGTGTGTGTCTATGGTGTCTATGCAAGCAGAAATATCAGAGTTCACTCCCTCCTCCCTTACATCATTCATAGATAACACATTAACATTGTTAGGAGTCATGTCAGTACGGGCTGAAGGTTCAGCCCTTGGGGGGGGCCCAAACTGGGAGGTTATCTGCCCCAAATCTGTCCCAAGTAGCACGTTTGCAGGGATCCGATCAGTTACCCCCACCTCCCTCACCCCCCGCCCTGCGCCCCAGTCCACATAAATGTCAGCAACAGGCAGCGCCGGGTCAGTGCCTCCAATCCCGGAGACAGCGAGGGTTTTTCCAGGGATCAAGTCTTGGGGGGACACCATCTCAGGCCGCACCAGAGTCACCTCCGAGGCGCTGTCTCGCAGTCCTATGGTCACAGACCGGCCGACGGTGACAGGTTGGAAGCTGTCCAGGGACCTACCACCACCCCCACCCACACAATACACCTTGGGCGGCCCTTGGGACGGGGACGGAGCCGGGGCCTTGGGACGCTGAGGGCACATGGCCTTGAAGTGTCCAGGTAGGTTGCACTGGTGGCACCGTCTTGGTTCCGCCACGGGCCTGGAGAGGGGAGTTGAGGGGGACACCCCCTGCAGTCTAGGGGCAGGTGGGGCAGTCGCCGAATTCATCTTACCCCCTCTCCAGGTGCTGCTGGTGGCCGCTCTCCTGGCCTCAGGGGCCCGGTTGTTGGTGTAGTCATCGGCAAGGGCAGCTGTAGCCGTGGACCCCTTTGGCTTCTGGTCTCGGATGAACTGGCGGAGATCCTCAGGGCAGTTCCACAAGAGTTGCTCCGTGATGAACAAGTCCAGGATCTCCGGTCCGGTGGAAAGCTGCAGGCCTTGGGTCCAGTGGTCGGCAGCTCGGGCAAGTGCCCGCCGGTGGTCAGCCCAGGAGTCCTTTGGTCCCTTCTGTAGGCTCCGGAACTTCTTGCGGTAGGACTCTGGAGTGAGGTTGTACTGTTGGATCAGGGCCCGCTTGATGGTGTCGTAGCCCTGATCTGCCTCAGCAGGCAAGTCCCCAAGGATATCCAGGGCCTTACCCCTTAAACGGGGGGTCAGGTATTTGGCCCACTGGTCCTTGTCCAGATGGTGCTGCAAGCAAGTCCGTTCAAAAGCAGTCAAGAAAGAGTCCAAGTCTCCATCCTTCTCCAGCACTGGGAAGTCCTCAACACGGACCTTTGGAAGTTTGGTGTCTCGAAGGTCACATGTGGCTGATGAGGGCCGGAGCTGAGCTAGCTGCAGCTGGTAGTCACGGTCTGCCTGTCGCTCTCGCTCTTCACGCGCTGCCTGCCGCTCTCGCTCCGCAGCCTCACGCTCTGCGTGCCGCTCTGCCCTGCGCTCTGCCAGGAGTTCCTTGTAGCCCTTCTGGTCTCCAGCCTGGAGAAGGGCCATAGCCATTTGAAGAAGGCTATCCGAGCCTCCCAGGCTCGGTGGAATGGCACGTGGTGATCTGCGGCACGCTGCAGAGCTAGGCGATTCACTGTCCCTTTCAGAGCGGAGGGCTGGCATCTGGCTCGTTGAGGAACCTTGGGTGAGCTCCTCCTCATCTTGTCCAGCAGTGCCAGGTTGCGCAATGTCCTCGGCAGAACGGTTTTCTGGCGTCGAGCTCCTGGAGGACTCGTGGGCAACCTCCTCATTGCTGTCCACAGCACCGTCCTCCCTCTCTTCGGCTCCTGCCTTAGCATTGGCCAGTTGCATAGCTCTGCTCCTGGTGCCATCAGCCATTCTTGCAGACTTTTGGTCACTGACACAGAACTGACACCTGATGCCTCCACACACCTTACAGTATCTGCACTCTGACACTCTAGTGTTGAGCTAGTCTGAAGACCCCAGCAGCCACAGCTGCTGCAGGCAGTCTTTAGTGTCTGGGAGTATGGGTCTCACACTCACACACACTATTATCTCGATCCCACCGCTATGCCACCAATATGTCACAAACCACCGGGGGGGTCACTCAGAAATCCCCCGCGCTGGCTACCAGTACGTCACAATCGGGGGGTAACAAGTGGGGGTCACCCCTCCTTTATACCTCCCGACCGACAGACAGAGCACGTGACGCGCTCTCTAGCGCCCCTCTTATAGTCAGGCCAATTATGGAATTGCCCGACAATAAGCAAGGAGGCCGCTATACTACTTATGCCGATTATTGAAGGGTCCCCGGTGAGAGTAAGGTATATATTCCCCCGACCTCCGCGGGCGGAATATATAAAATCTCCCCGAATCTCACTGGCCTCCCCACAATAATCCTTGGCACAATTCGCTGCCACCAACCGATTTACGGTAACTATTAGCCGAACACACAGACGTGGGATTCAAGATCGAGATAACAGAACAGCCCAAGATTAATTATGTAATTTAATCAGCCTAAAGCACACTAGAAACTACAATATATACAATAGGGAATCTACAGAATATACATATGTCAGAGTACAGTTACAATCAAAGCATGGGTTACAAACAGGCATACACAGTTCCAGCAGTTACCTTGTTGCGTCTGGCCACAGGGGGGCGCTGTACCCAGGTTTCTAGGATCCTTCCCACAGATGTTTCCTACACGTGCCCCCAGCGAAAAGAACACTGGAAAATGGCCGAAGTAGGGTTATCAACCTGGGCAAGTCCAGGTCCCCTCCTACCTTCGTGACCTCACAGGGAGCACTGCTCCACCCCTGGCTTGAGTTATGGACAATATCCCAACATGGAATATGGGCCATAACTTTGCCTGGGAGCGTCGTAGGCGGACGCCAACGCTCTCATTGTGACAGCTATGAATTTAGCCACAGAACGAGGGGACTCATGACCTGTCTGCCAGTTCCCCATTGGCTGATATCACGCCTGGGGCATTTCCCAATGTCCTGCTCCCATAAAAAGGGTGTGCCGGCATCGTCCGCATGCAGAGACACCATTTTTATGGTTGCCATATTTATCGGAAATATGGCTTGCGAGATATGAACCATTTTTTACTGGAGTCGTTCTGTCTGGCTATTTCCATAGCCTTGCTAATGAGATACAACTCTTGTTACAGGGTGACGGCAGGGAGTCATCCTGTGTCCATTGTTCCCACACCACCTCATTTCCATATCACAGGACATGGCCATGGAGGTGTAAGTGGAACACTGAGAACAAGAAGGGAGGGGGCACTGCCAGGGAGTGATGAGGGATTATGACTGGAGTCATAATTCATCTTCATATCCCGGGATTTGCCTCACAGTCCCCCATGTGGTTCTGAGATTTTTGCTCACCGTTCTTGTGATCATTTTAACCCCACGTGGTGAGATCTTGCGTGGAGCCCCAGATCGAGGGAGATTATCAGTGGTCTTGTGTGTCTTCCATTTTCTGATTATTGCTCCCACAGTTGATTTCATCACACCAAGCTGCTTGCCTATTGCAGATTCGGTCTTCTCAGCCTGGTGCAGGGCTACAATCTTGTTTCTGGTATCCTTCGACAGCTCTTTGGTCTTCACCACAGTGGAGTTTGGAGTGTGACTGTTTGAGGTGGTGGATACGGATAACAAGTTCAAACAGGGGCCATTACTACGGGTAATGAGTGGAGGACAGAGGAGCCTCTTATAGAAGTTACAGGTCTATGAGAGCCAGATGCATGTTTTTAGGTGACTAAATATTTATTTTCCACCATAATTTGCAAATAAAATCTTTCAAATCAGAGGCGGTGATTTCCTGGATTTTCTCATTTTGTCTCTCATAGTTGTGGTCACCTATGATGTCAATTCCAGGCAAATCTCCTCTTTATAAGGGGGAGAACTTGCACAGTTGGGGGCTGAATAATGACTTCTTTCCCCACTGTACATCATTTGTGCAGCAGGTTACAACAGCCAGAGGGGATTTGCTAAATACTAAACATGCTGAATACTTCTGAGACTGCCGGAGTCGGTGAAAGGGGCATTTTGTGCTGCATTTTGAGAAACCCCTTATAATATTACCTGTGTTCAGCTATTTACACTGTTCTTGGTTTATTGCTTTATTGCAAACAGCAGAAAGTTTGTAGCTAATTTCCTAGTTTGCACTGGGGATGTGTGAGATACCCCCTTTACCCTAAATATATCCACACCTGTGCAGGACCTTGGGGCTGGGGAGAAATTGACTTACATTTGGTAACAATGTGAAATGGTTGTATGTTATAGCTCGGCACATGAGGTATACAGCCGCAATAAAGCGCCATTGTCTCCTCAGCAATATATTATACTGGTGTAAGCTATTTTACAAAGAAGCCATTGGAAGAAGCAGCGGGGAACCGGTTACCTCTGCAAATGAGAACCACACGCACAGAACGTCCCCACATTCATCTGCGGGAGCCCTGCCTGTCATTCCTTACCACTGCAAATAATAAGCGCGTGATAATAAAAACATTGTAATTAGTAAATAAGGCTGCTTTCACACCTGCGGTTTCTGCAATGCGGCACAATCCGGCACTTTGCAGGAAAATCGCAACCGTTTTTTTTTGCTGCCGGTTGCGTTTTTTCTGCATAGACTTTAATTAGTGCCGCAAGGCCTTGCGTTCCATCCATTTTTTGCCGCATGCGGCAGATTTAGCCGATGCGGCGGCCGGATAGAACGTTGCCTGGCACGTTTTTTCGTGCGGCAAAAAAACCCGCATCGCGCCGCATTCGGCCGATGCGGCGCATTTTTCAATGCATGCCTATGGCGGCCGGATGCGGCGCGATGCGGCAAAAACCGCATCCGGCCACCGCATGCGGGTTTTGCCACTGCGCATGCTCAGTAGCATGCCGCAAGCGGCAAAAAACGGACGGGCCGCATGGGAAAAACTTATGCAAAGGATGCGTTGTTTTCACCGCATCCGTTGCATAGCTTGCACAGCCGGATTGAGCCGCACTGCTCAAGCCGGATGTGTGAAAGCAGCCTTAGTCTCAAGATGTACTGCCATAACATATGATAAATGACAATATGTGCCCATTAACTTCACACTCTGTATGTAAACAGTGAGTACATACTGACTCAACTAGCTGAATAGTGAGTGCAGCTCTGGAGTATAATACAGGAGGTAACTCAGGATCAGTAATGTAATGTATGTACACAGTGGCTGCGCCAGCAGAATAGTGAGTGCAGCTCTGGAGTATAATACAGGAGGTAACTCAGGATCAGTAATGTAATGTATGTACACAGTGACTGCGCCAGCAGAATAGTGAGTGCAGCTCTGGAGTATAATACAGGAGGTAACTCAGGATCAGTAATGTATGTACACAGTGACTGCACCAGCAGAATAGTGAGTGCTTCTCTGGAGTATAATACAGGAGGTAACTCAGGATCAGTAATGTAATGTATGTACACAGTGACTGCACCAGCAGAATAGTGAGTGCAGCTCTGGGGTATAATACAGGAGGTAACTCAGGATCAGTAATGTAATGTACACAGTGTCTGCACCAGCAGAATAGTGAGTGCAGCTCTGGGGTATAATACAGGAGGTAACTCAGGATCAGTAATGTATGTACACAGTGACTGCACCAGCAGAATAGTGAGTGCAGCTCTGGGGTATAATACAGGAGGTAACTCAGGATCAGTAATGTATGTACACAGTGACTGCACCAGCAGAATAGTGAGTGCAGCTCTGGGGTATAATACTGGAGGTAACTCAGGATCAGTAATGTAATGTATGTACACAGTGACTGCACCAGCAGAATAGTGAGTGCAGCTCTGGAGTATAATACAGGAGGTAACTCATCATCAATAATGTAATGTATGTACACAGTGACTGCACCAGCAGAATAGTGAGTGCAGCTCTGGAGTATAATACAGGCGGTAACTCAGGATCAGTAATGTATGTACACAGTGACTGCACTGGCAGAATAGTGAGTGCAGCTCTGGAGTATAATACAGGAGGTAACTCAGGATCAGTAATGTAATGTATGTACACAGTGACTGCACCAGCAGAATAGTGAGCGCAGCTCTGGAGTATAATACAGGAGGTAACTCGTGATCAGTAATGTAATGTATGTACACAGTGACTGCACCAGCAGAATAGTGAGTGCAGCTCTGGAGTATAATACAGGAGGTAACTCAGGATCAGTAATGTAATGTATGTACACTGTGTCTGCAGCAGCAGAATAGTGAGTGCAGCTCTGGAGTATAATACAGGAGGTACCTCAGGATCAGTAATGTAATGTATGTACACAGTGACTGCACCAGCAGAATAGTGAGTGCAGCTCTGGAGTATAATACAGGAGGTAACTCAGGATCAGTAATGTATGTACACAGTGACTGCACCAGCAGAATAGTGAGTGCAGCTCTGGAGTATAATACAGGAGGTAACTCAGGATCAGTAATGTATGTACACAGTGACTGCACCGGCAGAATAGTGAGTGCAGCTCTGGAGTATAATACTGGATTTATTTACACAGGAGTTTCCTTTTGAGGGTGGATGGTGATGATGTTAGGAGTGTGGCTTCTTTACACTGAGTGTATCAGCAGAGTAGATATTAGACGTTGTCATACACATAATGTGACCTGTGTAGTAATAATAGTGATGGGTGCTCCTGTGGCTTCCTGTGAGTGGAGTGGAGGGTCTTCTGGGGCGTCGCTGCCATTTACACAGGGCTCATCTGCACCTCTACAAGTGATTTGTGTTAGGCCCGTGTGTTTCTCTATGTTCGCAGGTCGCCTTTCTTCCCTTTTGCCCTCTGACCTTTCTTTCTAACCACAATCGAGTAAACCAAACCGTAAGGCCCGAAGCTGTAATTTAGAAAGGGGAGAAAGGTAACACCAAGAAAAAATACAAAAAAAATGAATCTTCTTAACAAGCTGCATCCTTATCACTGAGCCGGTCCGGAGAAGCCGGAGAGTTGGTAAGGAATTATACAGACACTGCAGCACATCAAAGCTGTAATGTATCCGGCTGATCGGAGCCTTCCTCCGCCGGGAATTCATTGTGGAAGAAATAGGCAGAATATGGCAGCAGAAAAGCTCAACTTTTCTTCAGTTTATCGGCTGCATTGCTTTATCCTTTCTTGTTGGAGCCACTTTTTTCCTCCTGTTCTTCCAAGAGCCATATATCTTTTACTTTCCATCAAAGCAGCCGGGCGGATTGTAGTGTGAACTGGCATTAACCATATAAAGTTATCGAAAAACAGCAATAAAAGAAATGGGAAACCAAGAAGACCAGTTACACAGCGGTTGTTTTGTTTGTTTTTTGGTTGTCACTATGCGGCAAACTTTTCTTGACAACCAAGTAGGTAAGTAAAATTCTATAGATGGAAGTAACATAATTTATACAGTGTGTCCACCCATATCCTGTATACACTGCACCTATATACAGTGTGTCCACCCATATCCTGTATACACCGCACCTATATACAGTGTGTCCACCCATATCCTGTATACACTGCACCTATATACAGTGTGTCCACCCATATCCTGTATACACCGCACCTATATACAGTGTGTCCACCCATATCCTGTATACACTGCACCTATATACAGTGTGTCCACCCATATCCTGTATACACCGCACCTATATACAGTGTGTCCACCCATATCCTGTATACACTGCACCTATATACAGTGTGTCCACCCATATCCTGTATACACCGCACCTATATACAGTGTGTCCACCCATATCCTGTATACACTGCACCTATATACAGTGTGTCCACCCATATCCTGTATACACCGCACCTATATACAGTGTGTCCACCCATATCCTGTATACACCGCACCTGTATACAGTGTGTCCACCTATATCCTTTCCACCGCCATGAACTTGAGAACGGCGGCAACTTTAGGCATAGAAGTGGTGTCTAGGTATAGTAAATTAGCCATGCGCTACGCAATGAAACCACCTATAGCGCCACCTGGTGGAAAACAACGGAGTTAGCATTTTTATCTTGAAAACGGAACGAGAGAGAGAAAAAAAGTGAATTACAAAATTGTAGGGCATCATCAATTCAATATGAATCCACACCTTGCATACAGAAATGCTATGATATGAAACCCATGACCCCCCCCCAAAACACTGAATGCGGGTCACGCATATGGCGCTTATTAGTGGCCGCCGTCAGCTGTAATGCACATCTGGCCTCTGCACAGCATACTGTATCTTGCTGCAATGCACATCTGGACTCTGCACAGCATACTGTATCTTGCTGCAATGCACATCTGGACTCTGCACAGCATACTGTATCTTGCTGCAATGCACATCTGGACTCTGCACAGCATACTGTATCTTGCTGCAATGCACATCTGGCCTCTGCACAGCATACTGTATCTGGCTGCAATGCACATCTGGCATCTGCACAGCATACTGTATCTGGCTGCAATGCACATCTGGCCTCTGCACAGCATACTGTATCTGGCTGCAATGCACATCTGGCCTCTGCACAGCATACTGTATCTTGCTGCAATGCACATCTGGCCTCTGCACAGCATACTGTATCTTGCTGCAATGCACATCTGGCCTCTGCACAGCATACTGTATCTTGCTGCAATGCACATCTGGCCTCTGCACAGCATACTGTATCTTGCTGCAATGCACATCTGGCCTCTGCACAGCATACTGTATCTGGCTGCAATGCACATCTGGCCTCTGCACAGCATACTGTATCTTGCTGCAATGCACATCTGGCCTCTGCGCAGCATACTGTATCTTGCTGCACGTTGTGCAATATGGTAGGTGACACGTTTGCACACATCTGTGATACGTGGTGGTAGGTCCTGCAATATTGGTGGAGGGGTCGCATACACCTGCTGTTTGATGTGACCTCACAGAAAGAAGTCCAATGGGGTCAGGTCAGGTGAGCGGAGGCCGCTCCACACAGCTACCATACCCAATGGCTTGGAGGGTCTCCATGAGGTATCACTTCACGTCCGCAGCCTTGTGAGTGTTACACGTTCTAATCATAGCATTTCTGTATGCAAGGTGTCGATTGAATTGATGATGCCCAAAACTTTGTAATTCACTTTATTTTCTCTATCTCGTTCCGTTTCCGAGATAAAAATACTTTCTCCGTTGTTTTCCACCAGGTGGCGCTATAGGTTTTTTCATTGCGTAGCGCATGGCTACTTTACTATACCTAGACACCACTTCTATGCCTATAGCTGCCACCATTCTCAAGTTAATGGCGGTGGACAGGATATGGGTGGACACTGTATAATAAATGGTGCAAAATGAAAAACACTACAAATACTCATGGTGGGAACAGAGCCAAAGTTTTTTTTACTCTTTGCTCTACTGACAGAGCTACATGTTTGCTGATATCACTTTGGAAGCATTGTGGACTAGGTGAAACATTGTTACTATAGATGTCTTTCCTAACCATCTTGTGTCGTCAGACTCCCGATAAGCCGTCATGTTGGTGGCAGTCATCAGACTATTGTGTATGGACGCCTTTGGATTAGGGCTGTGCAACTTTCACATTACATCAAGGTAACATTGTGACATTATCAT
Organism: Anomaloglossus baeobatrachus; assembly: GCF_048569485.1. Classification (NCBI taxonomy): domain Eukaryota; kingdom Metazoa; phylum Chordata; class Amphibia; order Anura; family Aromobatidae; genus Anomaloglossus; species Anomaloglossus baeobatrachus. The sequence goes on from NC_134363.1 coordinate 2,335,965, forward strand.
ATTTGCAACTCAATATTTTTATTTAAAAAAGACTCAGTGGGCAAACCTTATTCAAGAGAAATCATACAATGCATCAATAGCGTACACGTGTGTAGGGACGCGGCTCTTTTGGAGGTTTTTGCACATGACGGACTGGACTCCACCAGCTGAGCGGTCAGTATTGTATGTTATATAAGGATAAGGCTGCACATCAAACTTAGATAATAGTATAATGCCTCAAGCATATGGACAAATATTGAAAAATACAATGAAAAATGCTACTTGCTAACTTGAACATGTGAATAATGAATTGCATACCTGCCATGAATATTAGGAAAAAGGAGATATTTAGCAATCGCATTGATCAATGTAACTGAGCCCCAAAACCTCGTCAAGGTATATCTCTATATTGGGGTCCCGAGCTCTGTGACCCTAACTGTGTGTCATCCCATTGCAATTAAAAACTGCTGTGGGTGGAGAGGGGTAACTAAGGACTTTCTTATATAGGAGATGGAAAAAACATGGCCGAAAGGGGCGGAGCTGTGTTCACATTCAGAAAAAAAAACAAAAACTGCATATAACTGAATAGGATAACTGAAGTGAGCAGTTTGATGTGCAGCCTTACCCTAATATGGTATGTATTTTTTGGCTTGCACTCAGAATATATATATTAGTGCTCACTTCAGTTATCCTATTCAGTTATATGTAGTTTTTTTTTTCTTTTTCTGAATGTGAACACAGCTCCGCCCCTTTCGGCCATGTTTTTTCCATCTCCTATATAAGAAAGTCCTTAGTTACCCCTCTCCACCCACAGCAGTTTTTAATTGCAATGTGATGACACACAGTTAGGGTCACAGAGCTCGGGACCCCAATATAGAGATATACCTTGACGAGGTTTTGGGGCTCAGTTACATTGATCAATGCGATTGCTAAATATCTCCTTTTTCATAATATTCATGGCAGGTATGCAATTCATTATTCACATGTTCAAGTTAGCAAGTAGCATTTTTCATTGTATATTCCAATAATTTTCCATATGCTTGAGGCATTATACCATTATCTATGTTTGATGTGCAGCCTTATCCTTGTATAGTATGTATTTTTTGGCTTGCACTCATATATATATATTAGTGCTCACTTCAGTTATCCTATTCAGTTATAAGTATTGTATGTTAAACAGTAAAGGCCACCACTTACTGTAAATCATCTGGACCCTCCAATATTGGGGGGGATCGGCTGACAGTCTAATGTGTACCGGGCGCCTTCTGACTCCCCCTGACGTGCAGTAAAGACAGAGAAGGATCCGGATTTCAGCGGCCGCTCCTGTTTTTTCTCTTTGGACATAAGTCACCACATGAAGAGTCAGGGAATGGTCAGCCCAGCGTTCTTGTGTATGGAGGAGTCAGGAAAACAAATGTTCAGCAGAACAATTGTTTGGACAGCCAGTATCTAATGTGAATTGGGGCCTATAGTTAAAGGGAGCCTGTCAGGTCCTATATGCACGCAGAACCACGAGCAGTTCTGGGTGCATATTGCTGATCCCTGCTTGTCTGTCCCTGTATACACTTGCATAGGTAAAGTGATCTATAGAAAAAGTATTTCTAAAGATCTTTTATTGTATGGTAATGAACACGGGGACTAGTCCCCGAGCTCATTAGCATATGATAAAAGATCTTTAGAAATACTTTTTCTGAAGATCCCTTTATCTATACTAATGTATACAGGGACTGACAGGCAAGGATTAGTAATATGCACCCAGAACTGCTCGTGGTTCTCACTGCATATTGGACCTGACAGGTTCACTTTAAAGCAGCTTGGCCCATAGTGTCACACGTGGTAAGATTAGATACAGTTTCTCAGCAGATATTATTGTGCATGATGGACATAATCCCCCTATAGACATTAGACCAGTGTCGGCTGAACCCGCCGATACAATGTCATTCAGTCACAGTCTAATGTGTGGGGGTCCTGGACAGAAGATTGTCTTTGGGGTTAATGATCCAACATGTCTGGTTTTGGACCACCAATTCTTGTGTTCTCCCGCAGATGTCTGGCCGGGCTGGTGGACCTCACTTTTTTGTCTACCCCTCCCCCCAATAAGATTATTTTTTTTTCCATTATTTTTAATAGGAGACATTTTGAAACATTGAACCTGTTAGTTTTGAAATATATATATATATATATATATATATATATATATATATATATATATATATATATAATTATATATTTTTACTGAATTTGGTGGAAAAATAAGATTCTCTCCAGTAGTAAAGCTTCTCCTCCTTCCACAGAGTTGGGGCCAAATCGAGTGTGGTGCGTGTGTGTAAACCAGTAAGAATAATGGTGGTGCAGCCGGATATATAACATACAATTCACATATACGTCCACATCTAGGCAGGCAGAGGTTGTCTTTACCTTTTGTCTTTTACGTATACGTCCATCGTGTATGCAGTAGACGTAAGGTGGTCCGAGCCTCCGGTCCGCTGCCGGCAGCCGTCTCTGGATCGTAGGGGTCATAATGCGCCATTGAATGTAATGAGTCTGATGGACCCCAGCTCCTGCAGATTATTCGTGATTATGTCTCTGCAGCAGATTATCATTAGCTGTAGACCGGCCGCCTATCTGCATTGATTGTATAGAAGGTAGGAATAAGATAAAGCGCTTTGCATCGCAGCCATTATTTATCGAATCAGTCAATAATTTCACGCTTTCGGAGGAGCAGCAGCAGGGGGTCCTATATCCACTCACACAATCACATACTGCGATATTGGCTGCTGGAGCCGGAGCATATAGCTTGTATCTGCACTTTATACACCTCTGTGCAGCCCTGATGAGTTATTCTGATGAAATGAAATAGTTTTTCCTTTCTCACATGTGGCACAATAGCCAGACGCCCGGATCGGGGTACCTGTCCTATCTACAGCCTGTGCTCCCCGAGGAAGGACACAGATGTGACACCGCCATCTCCTGCCCTCCCATCACACGCAGCGGGATTATAGGAGGACAGCATTTACTATTCAAGGAATATTCTAGAACAGATTCCTGGCGGAATAAAAGCAATACTTTACACTGCCTCTTTAATAAAGTAAATCGCAACATTGTACTTAATATTAAATCTTGTAACAGTAATATCTGACATTTCGTTTGCTCATTTCTCCGCTGCTTTAAAACTGCTGAAACCACTGAAAAATCCTCAGCTAAAAACTACACCAAGGTTTTGTAAGAAGATATGGATTTTGGCGCATTTTTTTTTTTCCAATGTGGATTTAATTATAATATGGGGTGTAGGTTTCTACTGAAAAAAACTACAATTGAAAAATTTAGCACAAAGGTAATAAAAGCCATCATAATGGAAATAAACACTGGGGTACCGCTACGTAGTGGCCCCCGATTGGGTATGTTTTTCAATATACATTATAAAAGGAGAACAAAAAACAAGAATATAGTGAAATATAATTATTTTTATTAAATATTTTAATATGCAAAAGTGACGATTAGTACAAAAATCGAATCAAATCTCGAAAGATCAGGTATAGAGACAATATTGGCTAATAATTCATGAAAAACCAGCACAGAGTGCACAGGAAAACGAGCGTAGAGCCCCCTCTCCCAGCCAGCGTGACCACTAAAAATGTGAACAATTGTGAGTATATAATTATATCTCATAGGATGCAATATTAAAAAATCAGAATACATTTCTGTTGTAAGCAGGAAACCATTTATCTCCTGTTAAACGTTAATATCCAGGATAGGTGGAAAGGGTGTCACGGATATAATGTCTCAAAATGTAACTGTCTGAATTAGCATAACTAAGGCCAAAAAATATATATACATATATATTTTGTTTAATTTTAGTGACTGTAGGTAAAACAGCATATGCGTGCAACGGTTAGTAGGACTATCAGCATGCCTAATGTCTGGCTATGCACCGTATACACTAAAATAACATAGAGGAGGGCCAATAGTTAGAAGATGGAAAAAACTATGAACAGAATCGGCTGTTCAAGGGTGTCTGTGAGGCAAATCCTGGGATATGAAGAGGAATTATGACTGGAAGTCATAATCGCTCTCATCACTCCCTGGCAGTGCCCCCCTCCCTTCTTGTTCTCAATGTCCAGCATCTGTGAAGGTGTTACACCTCCATGGCCATCTCCTGTGATATGGAGATGAGATGATGTGGGAACAATGGACACAGGATGACTCCCTGCCGTGACCCTGTGGTAGGAGCTGCTATCTCATTAGCAAGCTTGGAAGTATCCAGACAGAACGACTCCAGTAAAAAATGGTTCATATCTCGCAAGCCATATTTCCGATAAATATGGCAACCATAAAAATGGTGTCTCCGCATGCGGACGATGCTGGCACACCCTTTTTATGGGAGCGGGAGCTTGGGAAATACCCCAGGCGTGATATCAGCCAATGTGGAACTAGTAGACAAGTCATGAGTCCTCTCATTCTGTAGCTAAATTCATAACTGTCACAATGAGAGCGTCGGCGTCCGCCTACGACGCTCCCAGGCCAAGTTATGGCCATATTCCATGTTGTGGATTTTGTCCATAACTCCAGCCAGGGGTGGAGCAGTGCTCCCTCTGAGGTCACGAAGGTAGGAGGGGACCTGGATTTGCCCAGGTTGATAACCCTACTTCGGCCATTTTCCAGTGTTCTTTCGCTGGGGGTCACGTGCAGGAAACATCTGTGGGAGTTCCTGGAAACCTGGTCTACAGCGCCCCCCTGTGGCCAGACGCACAAGGTAACTGATTGAATTGCATACCTGTTTGTAAACCATGCTTTATCTGTAACTGTACTCTGACATATGTATATTCTGTAGATTCCCTATTGTATATATTGTAGTTTCTAGTGTGCTTTAGGCTGATTAAATTATATAATTAATCTTGGGCTGTTCTGTTATCTCGATCTTGAATCCCACGTCTGTGTGTTCGGCTAATAGTTACCGTGAAGCGGTTGGTGGCAGCGAGTTGTGCCAAGGATTATTGTGGGGAGGCCAGTGAGATCCGGGGGGTTTTATATATTCCGCCCGCGGAGGTCGGGGGAATATATACCCTACTCTCACTGGGGACCCTTCAATAATCGGCATAAGTAGTATAGCGGCCTCCTTGCTTATCGTCGGGCAATTCCATAATTGGCCTGACTATAAGAGGGGCGCTAGAGAGCGCATCACGTGCTCTGTCTGTCGGTCGGGAGGTATAAAGGAGGGGTGACCCCCCACTTGTTACCCCCCGATTGTGACGTACTGGTAGCCAGCGCGGGGGATTTCTGAGTGACCCCCCCCGGTGGTTTGTGACATATTGGTGGCATAGCGGTGGGATCGAGATAATAGTGTGTGTGAGTGTGAGACCCATACTCCCAGACACTAAAGACTGCCTGCAGCAGCTGTGGCTGCTGGGGTCTTCAGACTAGCTCAACACTAGAGTGTCAGAGTGCAGATACTGTAAGGTGTGTGGAGGCATCAGGTGTCAGTTCTGTGTCAGTGACCAAAAGTCTGCAAGAATGGCTGATGGCACCAGGAGCAGAGCTATGCAACTGGCCAATGCTAAAGCAGGAGCCGAAGAGAGGGAGGACGGTGCTGTGGACAGTAATGAGGAGGTTGCCCACGAGTCCTCCAGGAGCTCGACGCCAGAAAACAGCTCTGCAGAGGACATTGCACAACCTGGCACTGCTGGACAAGATAAGGAGCAGCTCACCCAAGGGTCCTCAACGAGCCAGATGCCAGCCCTCCGCTCTGCAATGGACAGTGAATCACCTGGCTCTGCAGCGTGCCGCAGATCACCACTTGCCAATCCCTCCGGCCTGAGAGGTGCAGAGGCCCTCCTTCAAGCTGCCTTGGCCAGGCTTATGGCTGGAGACCGGGATACCTACGAGATACTCATGGCCGAGCGTGGGCGACAGGCAGCGCGTGACGCTGAGGCTGCGGAGCGGCAAGCAGCGCGTGAGGCTGCGGAGCGGCAGGCAGCGCGTGAAGAGCGAGAGCGACAGGCAGACCGTGACTACCAGCTGCAGCTAGCTCAGCTCCGGCCCTCATCAGCCACATGTGACCTTCGAGACACCAAACTTCCAAAGGTCCGTGTTGATGACTTCCCAGTGCTGGAGAAGGATGGAGACTTGGACTCTTTCTTGACTGCTTTTGAGCGGACTTGCTTGCAGCACCATCTGGACAAGGAGCAGTGGGCCAAATACCTGACCCCCCGTTTAAGGGGTAAGGCCCTGGATATCCTTGGGGACTTGCCTGCTGAGGCAGATCAGGGCTACGACACCATCAAGCGGGCCCTGATCCAACAGTACAACCTCACCCCAGAGTCCTACCGCAAGAAGTTCCGGAGCCTACAGAAGGGACCAAAGGACTCCTGGGCTGACCACCGGCGGGCACTTGCCCGAGCTGCCGACCACTGGACCCAAGGCCTGCAGCTTTCCACCGGACCGGAGATCCTGGACTTGTTCATCACGGAGCAACTCTTGTGGAACTGCCCTGAGGATCTCCGCCAGTTCATCCGAGACCAGAAGCCAAAGGGGTCCACGGCTACAGCTGCCCTGGCCGATGACTACACCAACAATCGGGCTCCTGAAGCCAGGAGAGCAGCCACCAGCAGCACCTGGAGAGGGGGTAAGATGAATTCTGCGACTGCCCCACCTGCCCCTAGACTGCAGGGGGTGTCCCCCTCAACTCCCCTCTCCAGGCCCGTGGCAGAACCAAGACGGTGCCACCAGTGCAACCTACCTGGACACTTCAAGGCCATGTGCCCTCAGCGTCCCAAGGCCCCGGCTCCGTCCCCGTCCCAAGGGCCGCCCAAGGTGTATTGTGTGGGTGGGGGTGGTGGTAGGTCCCTGGACAGCTTCCAACCTGTCACCGTCGGCCGGTCTGTGACCATAGGACTGCGAGACAGCGCCTCGGAGGTGACTCTGGTGCGGCCTGAGATGGTGTCCCCCCAAGACTTGATCCCTGGAAAAACCCTCGCTGTCTCCGGGATTGGAGGCATTGACCCGGCGCTGCCTGTTGCTGACATTTATGTGGACTGGGGCGCAGGGCGAGGGGTGAGGGAGGTGGGGGTAACTGATCGGATCCCCGCAAACGTGCTACTTGGGACAGATTTGGGGCAGATAACCTCCCAGTTTGGGCCCCAACCAAGGGCTGAACCTTCAGCCAGTACTGACATGACTCCTGACAATGTTAATGTGTTATCTATGAATGATGTAAGGGAGGAGGGAGTGAACTCTGATATTTCTGCTTGCATAGACACCATAGACACACACACAGCTGCAGCTGTGACAGGGGAGGGGGTCAGAGAAAGGTGTGACAATGCCTCTACAAGTAATCAGCCTGTGAGCTGGGATCTGTTGCCCTCTGCAGGGATAAGCAGAGAGCAGGGTGCTGCAGGGGGAGGACCAGTGTGTGGGGTGGGGGCTACCACAGCAAATGTGGGGTCCCCAGAGATTTCACAGCGGGGTTCTGTTGCTGCAGGAGGGGAACAGGCAGGTGAGATTGGGGCCGGTCCAGGAGCGGAAGTGCTCCCAGGTAAGATCTCGGTGCATGGTTCCCGCACAACCGGGGTGTCAGGAAGCCAGGTAGGTCTGCCTGAACCGGCGACTTGGTCAGGAACGGAGGAGGAGCAGGCACGACCCACGGTCGCAGCGGCTGTGGCCGCTGTCACCCGCAGTGGGAGTGCTGGAAGCCAAGGGGCCTCCCGGAGGTCCGATAGCTCTTCCCCTTCTGACCAAGTGGCAGCCGAGTCAGGTGGAGGCCAGGACACAGGTCCCGGGGTACTGACTGAAGATGTGACAGTCTCGTCGATTCTGGCCACATCTAGTCAGGGGTTTCAGGCAGCGTTAGAAGCTGACGACAGCCTGAAAGCTCTTAAGGAGCAGGCGGCACAGCCTCCCTCGGACTCGGACCCGGAGCGAGTGGTCTGGGACCAAGGACGGCTGTACCGGGCCACGGTCCAGCAGGGTTCACCGGAGGCGTGGCCCAGGGACCGACAGTTGGTGGTACCCTATCCGTTCCGGACGGAGTTGTTGCGGATCGCACATGAGATTCCGATGGCCGGACACCTAGGGATCGCTAAGACCAAGGCCAGGGTAAACCAGCATTTCTACTGGCCAAAAATGGGGGCCGATGTGGCTGCCTACTGCCGTTCGTGTGAAACCTGTCAGAGAGTGGGGAAGGCGGGGCCACACCCCAAAGCCCCACTAGTATCTCTGCCAATCATCGATGAGCCTTTCAGGAGGGTGGCTGTGGATCTGGTCGGCCCGCTGGCCATCCCCAGCAGCTCCGGGAAACGCTTCATACTGACGGTAGTGGACTATGCCACCCGGTACCCAGAAGCAGTGGCCTTGTCGTCCATTCGGGCTGACAAGGTGGCCACCGCATTGCTGGAGATTTTCTCCCGAGTGGGTTTTCCCCAGGAAATGCTCACTGACCGGGGGACCCAATTCATGTCCCAGCTGATGGAGGCCCTCTGTAAGCAAGTCCAGGTGCGACATCTGGTGGCCAGCCCGTACCATCCACAGACTAATGGCCTGTGCGAGCGGTTTAATGGCACCTTAAAGCAGATGCTTAAGATGTTGGTCGACTCCCATGGGCGTGACTGGGAGCGGTATCTCCCACACCTGTTATTTGCTTACCGGGAGGTTCCACAGGCCTCAACAGGATTCTCACCGTTTGAGCTCCTGTACGGGCGACGTGTGCGGGGCCCCCTGGCTCTGGTGAAAGAGGCTTGGGAAGGGGATTTGGCCACCCCTGGAGTGTCGGTTATCGAGTATGTCATGCGCTTCCGGGACAAAATGCAGGCCTTGACGCAACTGGTACACGACAATATGGCTCAAGCCCAGGCCGATCAGAAGCGTTGGTACGACCAGAACGCTTGTGAGAGGACCTACCAAGTGGGTCAAAAGGTGTGGGTACTGGTCCCCGTACCACAGGACAAGCTTCAGGCAGCCTGGGAAGGCCCATACCTCGTGTACCAGCAGCTCAACCCTGTGACGTACCTGGTCACCCTGGACCCTGCCCGTGGAAGGCGGAAGCCCTTCCATGTGAACATGATGAAGGCACATCATGAGCGGGAGGCATGTGCGCTCCCCGTGTGCAACCTGCCCGAGGAGGGAGAAGCGGAAACCCTCTTGGATATGCTAGCCCAGGTTAGGGCAGGCGGATCCATGGAGGATGTGGAGGTTGGCCACCAGCTCTTGGAGGACCAACGGTCCCAGCTGTGGGCCACCCTCCTCCCCTTCCGGGGGTTGTTTACCAACCAGCCCGGAAGGACTGACTTGGCTGTCCATCACGTGGACACCGGGGATCATCCCCCGATCCGGCGTTCAGCATATCGGGTCTCCCTGGAGGTGCAGCAACACATGCGCCAGGAGATTGACGAGATGCTGAAGCTGGGGGTGATCCAGGCATCCAACAGCGCTTGGGCCTCGCCTGTAGTCCTCGTCCCTAAGAAGGACCGAACCACTCGGTTCTGCGTGGACTACAAGGGGCTCAATGCTGTCACGGTCGCCGATGCGTACCCAATGCCACGCATCGATGACCTGCTCGATCAGTTGGCCGGGGCTCAGTACCTGACCATCATGGACCTGAGCCGGGGATATTGGCAGATCCCCCTGACTCGCAAGGCCAGGGAACGCTCTGCCTTTATTACCCCATTTGGACTATACGAGTCCACGGTGATGCCATTCGGGATGAGGAATGCCCCTGCCACTTTCCAGCGGATGGTCAACACCCTGCTCAAGGGACTTGAAGGGTACGCGGCCGAGTACCTGGATGACATTGCCGTCTTCAGTCCCACCTGGGAGGACCACCTAGAGCATCTAGCACAGGTGCTCAGGCGGATCCACCGGGCAGGTTTGACCATCAAGCCGGGAAAGTGTCAGCTGGCCATGAGCGAGGTCCAGTACCTCGGTCACCGGGTAGGCGGGAGAACACTGAAGCCCGAGCCTGAGAAAGTGGAGGCCATCGCATCCTGGCCCACCCCCAGGACCAAGAAGCAGGTGATGTCCTTCTTGGGGACCGCCGGGTACTATAGGAGGTTTGTTCCACGCTATAGTAGCCTGGCAAAGCCCTTGACGGACCTCACCAAGAAGAAGCTGCCCTCTGCAGTCGATTGGACAATGGACTGCGAGACAGCCTTCCAGGCCCTAAAGGACGCCCTGTCCAGCCCGCCCGTGCTACAGGCAGCCGACTTCACGCGGCCGTTTGTAGTACAGACCGACGCCAGTGACTTCGGCCTCGGTGCGGTGCTCAGCCAGGTGGACTCTGCGAGCCAAGAGCACCCAGTCTTGTACCTGAGCAGGAAGCTGTTACCACGGGAAGTGGCCTATTCCACGATGGAAAAGGAGTGCCTGGCCATAGTGTGGGCCCTGCAGCGTCTGCAACCCTATCTATACGGGCGCCACTTCATCATGGAGACGGACCACAATCCCCTCAGCTGGTTACACACCGTCTCTGGGACGAATGGGCGATTGTTGCGATGGAGCCTTGCGCTCCAGCAATACAACTTCACCATTCGCCACAAAAGGGGCCGGGACCACGGTAACGCAGACGGGCTGTCCCGACAAGGAGAGGTCGCGGACGGGCGCACGGGGGAACACCGGAGTGTGCTGCCCCCTAGCGCCCTCAAAAGGGGGGAGGTGTGAGGCAAATCCTGGGATATGAAGAGGAATTATGACTGGAAGTCATAATCGCTCTCATCACTCCCTGGCAGTGCCCCCCTCCCTTCTTGTTCTCAATGTCCAGCATCTGTGAAGGTGTTACACCTCCATGGCCATCTCCTGTGATATGGAGATGAGATGATGTGGGAACAATGGACACAGGATGACTCCCTGCCGTGACCCTGTGGTAGGAGCTGCTATCTCATTAGCAAGCTTGGAAGTATCCAGACAGAACGACTCCAGTAAAAAATGGTTCATATCTCGCAAGCCATATTTCCGATAAATATGGCAACCATAAAAATGGTGTCTCCGCATGCGGACGATGCTGGCACACCCTTTTTATGGGAGCGGGAGCTTGGGAAATACCCCAGGCGTGATATCAGCCAATGTGGAACTAGTAGACAAGTCATGAGTCCTCTCATTCTGTAGCTAAATTCATAACTGTCACAATGAGAGCATTGGCGTCCGCCTACGACGCTCCCAGGCCAAGTTATGGCCATATTCCATGTTGTGGATTTTGTCCATAACTCCAGCCAGGGGTGGAGCAGTGCTCCCTCTGAGGTCACGAAGGTAGGAGGGGACCTGGATTTGCCCAGGTTGATAACCCTACTTCGGCCATTTTCCAGTGTTCTTTCGCTGGGGGTCACGTGCAGGAAACATCTGTGGGAGTTCCTGGAAACCTGGTCTACAGCGCCCCCCTGTGGCCAGACGCACAAGGTAACTGATTGAATTGCATACCTGTTTGTAAACCATGCTTTATCTGTAACTGTACTCTGACATATGTATATTCTGTAGATTCCCTATTGTATATATTGTAGTTTCTAGTGTGCTTTAGGCTGATTAAATTATATAATTAATCTTGGGCTGTTCTGTTATCTCGATCTTGAATCCCACGTCTGTGTGTTCGGCTAATAGTTACCGTGAAGCGGTTGGTGGCAGCGAGTTGTGCCAAGGATTATTGTGGGGAGGCCAGTGAGATCCGGGGGGTTTTATATATTCCGCCCGCGGAGGTCGGGGGAATATATACCCTACTCTCACTGGGGACCCTTCAATAATCGGCATAAGTAGTATAGCGGCCTCCTTGCTTATCGTCGGGCAATTCCATAATTGGCCTGACTATAAGAGGGGCGCTAGAGAGCGCATCACGTGCTCTGTCTGTCGGTCGGGAGGTATAAAGGAGGGGTGACCCCCACTTGTTACCCCCCGATTGTGACGTACTGGTAGCCAGCGCGGGGGATTTCTGAGTGACCCCCCCGGTGGTTTGTGACATGTCATATAGAGATCTCAAAAAATTCAAGAATTGCCCATATTGCGGGAGGGAATGCAAATCACTTTTAGTAAAAAGAAAAAAACAATCTATTAGGAGACTTGTTTTAAGGTGAAACAAAGATTATACCTGTAATGAAGAGTGGTCACGGTGGATGGGAGGAGAGGGGGATCCCCAACGATCGTATCGCAAAAACGCTTTTTTCTCAGGCAGGGGTCTTGCATATTAAAATATTTAATAAAAATAATTACATTTCACTATATTCTTAGTTTTTGTTCTTTTTTGTTCTCCTACTTTTATAATTGAAAAATTTGCATAAAACACAAAAAATGCCACTTTTCTAAATGCTTGGAAAAAAAACACGACATGCAGAATTTCTCACAATTTCTCATTGACATGAATGAGGAGCTTGTTGGAAGTAGATTTGAAGCGTTTCTATGTGGATTTAGCTGTGGAATCTGCATCAAAAACTGTTTAAAAAAAAAAGAAGCATGAACATAGCAAAAATAACAGCATATAGTTGTCTCTGTAAATTTTGTCGGCAGCTTAAGGAGTTGGAATTGGGAAAGGGGGGTAAGGAGGAGATATTGGGGGTCATCCTTTTGTTGCCCTCCAGCCTCGTATGGAGGCTGTGGAGATACTGAAGGCCATGGAAAATCATTAATGTTACAATAGACTCCAGTTTATGCATAATCAAGCGATCGCAGGTTCACGTCTCCTGGGAGGACTAATAAAAAAATAAATAAAAAAAAGCAATTACTCACTCATATTTAAAAATTAGTTAGAAAATATATAAAATATCAAATTGCTTGTGTTTCCAATATTTTAAAAATGAAGATCTAATGTATTTGTTTGAACTATAAAAAAAATTCCATATGGTGAATGCCAAAACCAATAAAATAAAAATGATAGCAGAATAGCAGGTGTGATGCAGTCACTACTTACAGCCAGAATGGACGGAAGAGTAGTCAGGAAAGTCGGGGTCTGGTAACGGGAGCACAATGAGTAAACAGAGGCATAGTCAGGTCAGTAACCAAGGGTCAGAAATCCAGGAGAGCATGTAATAGCTTCAGGGAAAAAACAGAGACGTGGTCAGGTAACGGTCCAAGGTCAATAGGCAGGAGGTCTCGAAGGGGCAGAGAAAAGTCAAATAACAATCTGGGGTCAGAACACAAAGATCAGAACACTAACAAAGGGAATAGCACAACAGCAGAACCAAAAAATACAACTGGCAAAGTTCCGGGCGAGCATGCTCCGTAATAAGTAAGAAGCCTGAGCAATTACCAGTAAGGAGGAGCACCTGACAGATCAGCACCAACATGGAATCCTGCTTTGTCAAACAAGCTGCTAGCTCAGAAATTCAAGAAAGTGGTGCAGAGCATCTCCACAGGCAAGATGCTCTGCACAGAGGAATAGTAACTGTCAGGAATGTAATTCAATAGGAATAAAAGAGATCTGAGTTTAATGCTGCACTAGAAACCACATGAATCCAAAAGTGTGTGATGAAATCCTTTTTCTTTATTTCTGCAGGTCAACGCGTTTCAAAGACATATCCGTCTTCTTCATCAGGACAAAAACAAATGAACAATATCAATGTAATTCAGGAAAACGCAGCCGAGCATCTTGTAGTCTGCAAGATGCTCTGCACAGAGGAATCGTGACATCGGGTTTATAGTCCCCCACCGCCAAAAAGTGAAACAATGGCAGTTTTTTTCCCATGTTTTGCAGCATGTTACATGATAAAGTGAGACTCCGCAAGACGTCATATGACTTCTGTACAGCTACGGATAAAGAAAACTGTCATAGACGCTTTGGCAAGGAGGGTAAAGAATAAGAATGCTTGGTCTCTGGGGGGGTGCGGTGACTTCCCCTCTGGAGCCAGCGCAGTCCTATCGAGCGGCACGGGATCCGCTGGGGAGCTGCCTCCCTTTTATAATTTTTAATCCGTCCATGCCCATAAAAACAATTATTTTACACCCTTTTAACCTTTTTCAATTTCAAAAAAGTTGCATTTTTTTTCCTGATGGAGTTTATTCATCTCTGAAGATTTAGGTCTAACACCACCATCCCCATTGGAGATCTTCTTGACCAGCAGCGCAGCAGATTTATGTCCTCTGAAGCCCCTGGACGGCTGCTGACCACTTTGTGCGTTTTTCCCGTTTGTTCTACAGCATGTAATTTTGTAGGCCCCGTTACGTGTCGTGGGACAGTGACCGGCCACTTTATAGTCTGGGCTTTGATCATGCAATCACACAGTAAATTTCCAGGTGTAGTCGGCACATCGCTCTTTTGTTAGACTGCATCCTCGCCCCCGTGCAGGGAAATCCAAGCCTTGCAGAAGTAATTTGCAGGTATGTCGCTGGCCATGTGCTCCTTGTTATTGCCTAAATTCAATTAGCAAAGTCCCAGTGAATGGGAACCCAACCCCGCCATCGTCTCCCTGCACGCTTTATTTACACTTTATTAACAGTAACGACAAAAGAAAACATTTTGTCCTAATGAGCGGAACCACAAGATGAAAACAGGCGGCTTCTCGTCACCTCCTAATCCAGTTACCAGGGATTGGGGAGCAACCTGATCTCAACGGGAGTGCGTGAATTTCCTGCACATCCGTCAGATTGTCCAGCCATCAGTTACAGGGTATGTGTGTAACACGGGGGCCAGAAATGCAAGACGCGGGAAGGGAAACTCAGTGGTGACCCTAACAGGTATTTATTGGACGGATAAGTGGGAGGCAATACAGAAGTTTAGAAGAAATCACAGTTACGCTCGGCTGATCTGTTATTATTAACAAATTTCCTTGACACAAACCCAATCCCGCTCCTTCCGTCAGGAGAGCGTCACCATATTTATAGTCCCAATATACAATTAAGCAAAAAACTTAGGTTTATGTAAATGTTATCTATGTTAGCAGTACACTAAATGTGGCACTGTTGCATTGCAATTCACTACACCGCCATTTAAGTCTTGAAATTAGCTTTTCTCTCTCAGTACTGTATATAAGGACGGGAAGTAATGGTCCATCTTGGACGCTGCATCAAAACTGTTACGGTCGCCAAGGGGTGGTGAGAATCCGGGAGTGGACCCACTGGGTCGTACACCAGACTCTCCTGGGGGAGCTAACCTGGAGCTAACCCCTATACAGGGATTGTCTGGTGCAGCCCCAGGCGGCCTAAATGCACAAATGCCAGGAACCAGTGGACGTTGGCGCTTATGGACTGGAAATGTCTCTCAACGTCCAGTACTGGTGTGCTTGGATGTGGCAGCATGGAGGTGGTTGCTCGGACTTGGCAGCCCTTAGGTGGTTACTCGGACTTGGCAACACGGAGATGGTCACTCAGACGTGGCAGCATGGAGGAGCTTAGGAACCCGAGACTGGTACTAGGACACAATATAAACAGAACTAGACAAACTAGCGTAATGGGACCTGAGAACTAGCAACACACTAACTAGTAGGCAACATTCCCCAGGCGCCTCCCCTTAGGTGAGGCAGACTTAAATACCTTTAGGGTAATGGGTGACCTCAGGAAACAGTTCTGGGTAATGAAACACCAGCCCTTTAAGAAAGGGGGCGTGGCCATGCGTGCACCCTATGGGCACTCGCAGAAGGCCTGCGCGTGGCCTGTAAGCAGGAGGAGGTCGGGGCAGGAGAGGAGCATGTGGAGGGCAGATGAGGTGAGTGGTGACCCCGCCAGGTCGTGTGGGGGTGCCGTGCTAGGACCAGGATCGGGCGCCACAGTTACAAATGTTTCTTTCTCAGTCTTTGATTCTCAATGTCCAAAATTCGATGTTTGACTGCATAGTGTGGTCTTTTTCTCTGGAGACAATACTTGATGTTCTAGCTTCAGTGTTTGACCCTATAGTCTGATAATCCTCTGGTCACGGTACTCGGTATTCAGTCTTCAGGTTCTTCTCTCTATGGTATTTGGTCTTTGGGTTCCTCTAGAGACGGTATTCCGTCTTTGGGTTCCTCTGCTGACAGTATTCAGTCTGCAGGTTCCTCTCTCGATGGTATTTGGTCTTTGGGTTCCTCTGGCGACAGTTTTCAGTCTTCGGGTTCCTCTATGGTATTCGGACTTTGGGTTCTTCTCCTGACAGTATTCAGTCTGCAGGTTCCTCTCTCAATAGTATTTGGTCTTTGGGTTCCTCTGGCGACAGTATTTGGTCTTTGGGTTCCTCTGTAGATGGTATTCGGTCTTTGGGTTCCTCTGTAGACGGTATTCGGTCTTTGGGTTCCTCTGATGACAGTATTCGGTCTGCAGGTTCCTCTCTTGATGGGATTTGGTCTTTGGGTTCCTCTGGCGACAGTATTCAGTCCTCTGTTTCCTCTATGGTATTTGAACTTTGGGTTCCTCTGCTGACAGTATTCGGTCTGCAGGTTCCTCTCTTGATGGTATTTGGTCTTTGGGTTCCTCTGGCGACAGTATTCAGTCTTCGGGTTCCTCTATGGTATTCGGACTTTGGGTTCCTCTGCTGACAGTATTCGGTCTGCAGGTTCCTCTCTCAATAGTATTTGGTCTTTGGGTTCCTCTGGCGACAGTATTTGGTCTTTGGGTTCCTCTGTAGACGGTATTCGGTCTTTGGGTTCCTCTGATGACAGTATTCGGTCTGCAGGTTCCTTTCTCGATGGGATTTGGTCTTTGGGTTCCTCTGGCGACAGTATTCAGTCCTCGGGTTCCTCTATGGTATTTGAACTTTGGGTTCCTCTGCTGACAGTATTCGGTCTGCAGGTTCCTCTCTCGATGGTATTCGGTCTTTGGGTGCCCCTGGGCTCAGTACACTTCCAGTTGTTTCCGCTGCACACAATACAGGCCTGCTCTGCTACGCACAGGTCTCCTCACCTGGTAATCTTGGTGCCATCTCCGCCTCTTTGCTGCCTGCCTTTTATAATTTATAACTGCGCTACAGTTGTCTATTGACTTGGCATTCCCTTCTAACTCTTCCCTCAAGGAAACCCACCCCTTACAGTTTAGTTCCTAGAGATACTGGTTCACCGGCAGATAGCAATGTTGATGTACAAATGCCATGGAGCACTGTATATAAGCATCTCCTTCATGCCACTGCCTTACATTCCTCTCTTTTTATTTGCCAGTCCTCAGACGAGGAGACTCCTTCCGCACTTCAGTCTTCTTTGGGAGGAGTTCTATGTGGATAGCAGTTGCTCACACTCCTGGACCTTTTGTACAATACATTGCCAGATAAACTCATCCTGTGCGTATCTCTTGGGCAGAATACCAGCATTAGTGTGCTCAGTTCTACAAAGCTGTTCTTGGGTTGCTTCACAGGGATATTTGAAGCTTCGGGTGCTTCATGTGGAGGTTCAGGGTCAGTGAGGGCCTAGGCACGTGACTTCGCACAAGGGGGGAAGGACCCATCCAGGGACGTTAGGGAGTTCAGGGATCAGACTCAGGTAAGTGTTAGGACGTGACCCCGCTCCCTTCTCCCTAGCGTCAGGTCATTCCATTGTATTGCTTCCCTGGTTATCCCTTTTTCGTTGTATCTCTCGCTGGGAGTCCTCTCGCTCCCGGCGTGACAACTCCTGGCAGCCTGCATCTATCAAACGCCTACGTCATAGGTCTCTCAGAGGCTATACCTTTTGGAGTCTTCATCCCCTTCCCCAGAAGCATTGAACTCCACGGTCTGCAAGGAAAGTCCACAAAAGATTTTCATGGTGATATGTCGCAGACATTGGGGGATCAATGCCATTCATATTACATAGTTAAGAACTGGGTTGCCAAATTTAAAACGGGCCACTTCAGCCCCAATGATGAGGAACGTCCTGGACGACCGAGAGTGGTTGTTGTTCCGGAGATCGTTGATGCTGTGCACAACCTCATACTGGAGAATCCATGAATTTCAGCTAAAGCAATAGCAAACTTCATGGGGATTTCCCATGAACGTGTTTGTGTCATTATCCATGAACATGTGGATATGAGGAAGCTTCTGCAAAGTGGGTCCCCAAATGTCTTGACAACAGATCAGAGAAGCAGCAAGTGACAACTTCCCGCTCTATTTGTCAACGTTTCCGGACTGACAAGAACTTCCTGGAGCGACCGGTCACTATGGATGAGACTGGATTTATTTGTATGACCCTGAGAACAAGGAGCAGTCAAAAGAGCAGAGGCACAGTGGTTCTCCTCGCCCAAAGAAGATCAGCCACTAAGGTGATGGCGTCTGTGTTCTGGGATAAGGAGGGCTTGCTGCTAGTGGACTACCTTCAAAAGGGTTCCATCATCAATACAAGGTATTACATTGAACTTTTGGACCAGTTGAAGGCCGCTTTGAAGGCCAAAAGGCGCGGCGAGCTGTCCAAAGGGATCTTGTTCCTGCAAGACAATGCCTCCGCTCACACCGCACAAGCGACCACGGCAAAACTGGCAGAGCCGGGCTTCCAGCTGGTGACCACCCACCTTATTCACCAGATCTAGCTCCCTCCAACTATCATCTGTTTCCAAACCTGAAGAAACACCTCAAGGGACCAATTTCACACCATTTCTGATGCCATGGCTGCTACGGTGCCTGGTTTGAGGCACAACCGAAATCCTTCTTGGAATATCGATGTAAGAAGTGTGTTGTCATCAGTCGAGAGTATAAGGAATAAATGGAAAGTTTCATCATCCTCTCTCGTATCTTTTTCGGTAAAGCCAAAGACTTATCAGCATCTTGTAATCCAGGCATTTACGTAATCTCTTCTCATGTAATTTACGGTTGTGGTCACCATTATCGGCACCTGTGAGTATGAAGTACACCGTGAAAAAAATAGAATACTCTCCTGAAATAACGGTTTAGTAAAATGGCAAACATAGACAGCAAGACACAAAATTACCAAAATGAAAATTTTGCAAGAAAAAGTTCACAAAACGATTAATGGCCAAATAGATCCCAGAAAGTATTGTAACGACAGGTCATTTCTGCAGATTGCTGAGGATTTAGGCTTTCTCTACTAACCACTCATGGGGGCCAGTAATGGGCACCACGACTGTTTTTGGGTCTTGTGTTTTGTAAGAAGGACTCTATGAATGTCGGACACTGACGTTGGCTTTGGATCCGAGCACTCTTCCGCTCGCTGCGTGTCCCTGGCGTTGCTGACTTTTGCTCTCTGGGGGCGTGCGGACCTCTCGGGCGCGGAGTTGGAGGTACTTTGCCAGATTCCTGGCTGCTCCTGTGGGTTTTATTGGAACAACAGTGAGGGGTGAATGGCAGAGTGTGAGCCCCGGAGGATGAGTGCTCGGGTTTCACGAGTCCCAGGGAAAAGCTGACACATCGGAGTGGGTAGGAAGGAGGGGGACGCATTTTCCCAGGCTGCGAGAAGGCATGCAGCTGGCCTGACTCTCACCACGGAAAGGGGAGAAAGTCTGAAGTCTTGCCAGGGTCTTAGCATGTGTAATGAAAGCAGAGGGTTGAAAGGTCAAGAGTAGGTCCTGCCAGACTTCGCCACAGCTGTTGACCGCTTGGCTCCTGCCATCTTCCAAAAAAGTGCATTGCGCAAATTCGCTATATGTAATTAGGATCGGTGAAGTCAGAAAGGTGGAGATCAGTCATTAGGCCACGGAAGCCATTGTAGAAGGGGTGGACTAGCGCCGGCTGTAATGTGGACAGCATCAGGTCATATGCCCTATTCAGATGTCATTGGGAAAGATCCCCCATCTACGAGCTGTAATGGAGAGTGAAGCAGATTAACCCCAGCACGGTGACTCAGTGGTTAGCACTGTACTTGTTATAGGACAGCACGGTGGCTCAGTGGTTTGCACTATACTTGTTATAGGACAGCACAGTGGCTCAGTGGTTTGCACTATACTTGTTATAGGACAGCACGGTGGCTCAGTGGTTAGCACTGTACTTGTTATAGGACAGCATGGTGGCTCAGTGCTTAGCCGTGTAATGGTTATAGGACAGCACGGTGGCACAGTGTTTAGCACTGTACTAGTTATAGGGCAGGATGGTGGCTCAGTGGTTAGAAATCTGCTGGTTATAGGACAGCATGATTGCTCAATTGTAACCACTGTACTGGTTATATGTCAGGGCAGTGACTCAATGGTTAGCAATTTTCTGGTTATAGGACAGCCTGGTGGCTTAGTGTTTATAGAGTAAAACTGTGGTTCAGTGGTTACCACTGTACTTGTTACAAGGCAAGACATTAGCTCAATGGTTAGCAATGCAATGATTATAGGACAGTATGGTGGCTCAGTGGTTAGCATTGTACTGGTTATAGGGCAGGACGGTGGCTCGGTGGTTAGCAAGGTACAGGTTATAGGGCAGGTCGGTGGCTAACTTGCACTGTTTCTAGGGGAGGACGGTGGCTTGGTAGTTACAACTATGCTGGTTATAGGGCAGGACGGTGGCTCAGTAGTTAGTACTATGCTGGTTAGAGGGCAAGACAGTGACTTAGTGGTTACCACTGCACTGGTTATAGGGCAGCATGGAGGCTCAGTGGTTAGCATTGTACTAGATATAGGGCAGGACAGTGGCTTAGTGGTTACCACTGCACTGGTTATAGTGCAGCATGGAGGCTGCGGTCAGCACTGTACTATACAGAGGGCAGCATGGAGGCTCAGTGGTTAGCATTGTACTAGATATAGGGCAGGACAGTGGCTTAGTGGTTACTACTTCACTGGTTATAGTGCAGCATGGAGGCTGCGGTCAGCACTGTACTATACAGAGGGCAGCAGGGTGGCTCAGTGGTTAGCACTGTTTTTTGCAACGCTGGGGTCCTGGGTTCAAATCCAATCAAGGACAACATCTGCAGGATTTTGTGTGTTCTCCCCGTGTTTGTATGGGTTTCCTCTGGGTTCTCCGGTTTCCTTTCTCCATAAAAACATACAAATAGGGAATTTAGATTGCGAGTCCTGAAATTAATAGTGCTGTATAAGTGAGTAACAGAAATCTGATTTACAAGATCAGCTATTCATGTGAATGGTCGCCATTGCAAAATCTGCTTCATTCCGGGGGTGGCAGGAGCTGGAGCGGCGGTGATCAACTGATCATCCAGGAAGCTGCATCTACAAATGGCCGGTCTTTGATGGGACAATCCCTTATAATAAAGCAAATGACCTAATGTACATGACCACCTGCAGAGATCTGCCCCTCCTGCCTGCTCCGGAGAGCACCGATGTGTGTGACATGGCGGAGGTCACTTTGTACCTTCACCGTGAGTCATGGTCATGTTTCCACATACGGTCCGGTTTCCTCGCCCTCCGGTCCGGCGTCTTCACAATCCTCTTTGCAATCTAGATCCATGCTTTGTAGGGAGATTGCTGTAAATGGGCATTTGGATCAGTGACCTGGTCCTCTCCAGTTCTGCACGCCAGATAGTCGGAATAAGCCGGTCACATCACAAAAATGTCCTATATAATGGGTCGTGGGCAGCCGGACCCCCTGATAGAACATCTGGCTACAGAGCGTCTATCTCTCCCAGTGTGAGGGGGCTTGGGAAACAGATGCTGCATTCCATAGCCAGGAGCCAATGTGCCCACAACATGCCCGGATAATTAGTCTCACGTAGGCAGGGAAAGCCATTCACAGAGACGGTGGAGAAGGCTCCTCACTTTCTGATGATTTACCTTTCCTAACCAAACTAATAATAAAAGGGGAAATTAAAAATGTCAGTGCATATACATATAACCAGATGTCACCACTGTCCTAGTGTACAATGTGCCAGCCGGGGCAGCACCAGAAAGCTCAGAAATAGTGACGGACACCCTATACACCTTAAAGGGAACCTGTCACCAGATTTTGGCCTCCTAAACTAAAACTAGCGCCTGTTCTGCATTCTATAAAGGTGCACGTTACTCCCTGACCCCCTCCCTTGTAGACCCCACAAATACCTTTATAAAATCTCCCGCCCTCTATGTAAATTGTGAACTTCCTAATCTGCACCTGCTGTCCCTCCTTTTGCCGCCTCTTTTGCCTCAGACGCCATTCACGTAGGCGGGCAAAATCTTGCGCCTGCGCAGACATATTCCCGGTTCACGCAGGCGCCCTTTGCTCTGCCCTATTGTGGACAGAGCTGCAAACATAGGTGCGCCTGCACAAACCCGTGAGTTCTCTGCGCAGGCACAAGATTTTGCCCGGCGATGTGGATGACATAATCTGCTTCATTCACATCGCCAGGCAACATCTTGCGCCTGCGCAGAGAATTCGCCGGTTCGCGCAGGCGATCCTATGTTTTTGGCTCTGCCCGCAATAGGACAGAGGAAAGTGTGCCTGCGCGACCTGGGGATATGGAGATTTTGCCCGCCTATGTGGATGGCGTCCGAGGAATCATCCACGTTAATCAGCACAGGAGGAGGGAGAAAGAAGATACAGGAGGCGCAGATTAGGACACCCACCAGACCGGACTGGACAATTTACACACAAGGTGGAAGATTTTATAAAGGTATTTTTGGGGTCTACAGGGGGGTAAAGTGCACCTTCAAGGAATGCAGCACAGGCGCTGCTTAAGGTGCTAGTTTAAGTTTAGAAGGCCAAAATCTGGTGACAGGTTCCCTCTTTATCATGGTGTGGATTCCCCTGGAACACCGCCAGTAATAGTTCCTGCTCTGCGGTGTGCGCAACTGGTTCTTGTGAGTTAGCCCTGATCCTTCCTGTCACAAACCACCGGGGGGGTCACTCAGAAATCCCCCGCGCTGGCTACCAGTACGTCACAATCGGGGGGTAACAAGTGGGGGTCACCCCTACTTTATACCTCCCGACCGACAGACAGAGCACGTGACGCGCTCTCTAGCGCCCCTCTTATAGTCAGGCCAATTATGGAATTGCCCGACAATAAGCAAGGAGGCCGCTATACTACTTATGCCGATTATGGAAGGGTCCCCGGTGAGAGTAAGGTATATATTCCCCCGACCTCCGCGGGCGGAATATATAATATCTTCCCGAATCTCACTGGCCTCCCCACAATAATCCTTGGCACAACTCGCTGCCACCAACCGATTTACGGTAACTATTAGCCGAACACACGGACGTGGGATTCAAGATCGAGATAACAGAACAGCCCAAGATTAATTATATAATTTAATCGCCTAAGGCACACTAGAAACTACAATATATACAATAGGGAATCTACAGAATATACAGTTATGTCAGAGTACAGTTACAATCAAAGCATGGGTTACAAACAGGCATACACAGTTCCAGCAGTTACCTTGTCGCGTCTGGCCACAGGGGGGCGCTGTAGACCAGGTTTCCAGGAACCCCCTCACAGGTCTTTCCCAACCAGGCCCCCGAGCAGAAGAACGCTGGAAAATGGCCGAAGTAGGGTTATCAACCTGGGCAGATCCAGGTCCCCTCCTACCTTAGTGACCTCACAGGGAAGCACTGCCACTCCCCCTGCATGGATCAGAATTATCCAGAAAAGGGGATTTTGGCCATAACTTTGCCTGGGAGCGTCGTAGACGGACGCCAATGCTCTCATTGTGACAGTTATGAATTTAGCTACAGAACGAGGGGACTCATGACCTGTCTACGAGTTCCCATATGGCTGATATCACGCCTGGGGTATTTCCCAAGCTCCCCCTTCCATAAAAAAGGTGTGCCAGCATCGTCCGCCTGCGCAAACACCATTTTTATGGTTGCCATATTTATCGGAGATATGGCTTGCGAGATATGAACCATTTTTTACTGGAGTCGTTCTGTCTGGCTACTTCCAAGCCTTGCTAATGAGATACAACTCTTGTTACAGGGTGACGGCAGGGAGTCATCCTGGGTCCATTGTCCTCACATCATCTCATCTCCATATCAGAGGAGATGGCTGTTGGAGGTGTAAGTGGGATGTGACACCTTCACAGATGCTGGACATTTGAGCACAAGAAGGGAGGGGGGCACTGCCAGGGAGTGATGAGAGCAATTATGACTTCTAGTCATAATTCCTCTTCATATCCCAGGATTTACCTCACACCTCCCCCCTTTTGAGGGCGCTAGGGGGCAGCACACTCCGGTGTTCCCCCGTGCGCCCGTCCGCGACCTCTCCTTGTCGGGACAGCCCGTCTGCGTTACCGTGGTCACGGCCCCTTTTGTGGCGAATGGTGAAGTCGTATTGCTGGAGCGCAAGGCTCCATCGCAACAATCGCCCATTCGTCCCAGAGACGGTGTGCAACCAGCTGAGGGGATTGTGGTCCGTCTCCACGATGAAGTGGCGCCCGTATAGATAGGGTTGCAGACGCTGCAGGGCCCACACTATGGCCAGGCACTCCTTCTCCATTGTAGAATAGGCCACTTCCCTTGGTAACAGCTTCCTGCTCAGGTACAAGACTGGGTGCTCTTGGCTCGCAGAGTCCACCTGGCTGAGCACCGCACCGAGGCCGAAGTCACTGGCGTCGGTCTGTACTACAAACGGCCGCGTGAAGTCGGCTGCCTGTAGCACGGGCGGGCTGGACAGGGCGTCCTTTAGGGCCCGGAAGGCTGTCTCGCAGTCCATTGTCCAATCGACTGCAGAGGGCAGCTTCTTCTTGGTGAGGTCCGTCAAGGGCTTTGCCAGGCTACTATAGCATGGAACAAACCTCCTATAGTACCCAGCGGTCCCCAAGAAGGACATCACCTGCTTCTTGGTCCTGGGGGTGGGCCAGGATGCGATGGCCTCCACTTTCTCAGGCTCGGGCTTCAGCGTTCCCCCACCTACCCGGTGACCGAGGTACTGGACCTCGCTCATGGCCAGCTGACACTTTCCCGGCTTGATGGTCAAACCTGCCCGGTGGATCCGCCTGAGCACCTGTGCTAGATGCTCTAGGTGGTCCTCCCAGGTGGGACTGAAGACGGCAATGTCATCCAGGTACGCGGCCACGTACCCTTCAAGTCCCTTGAGCAGGGTGTTGACCATCCGCTGGAAAGTGGCAGGGGCATTCCTCATCCCGAATGGCATCACCGTGGACTCGTACAGTCCAAATGGGGTAATAAAGGCAGAGCGTTCCCTGGCCTTGCGAGTCAGGGGGATCTGCCAATATCCCCGGCTCAGATCCATGATGGTCAGGTACTGAGCCCCGGCCAACTGATCGAGCAGGTCATCGATGCGTGGCATTGGGTACGCATCGGCGACCGTGACCGCATTGAGCCCCCTGTAGTCCACGCAGAACCGAGTGGTTCGGTCCTTCTTAGGGACGAGGACTACAGGCGAGGCCCAAGCGCTGTTGGATGCCTGGATCACCCCCAGGTTCAGCATCTCGTCAATCTCCTGGCGCATGTGTTGCTGCACCTCCAGGGAGACCCGATATGCTGAACGCCGGATCGGGGGATGATCCCCAGTGTCCACGTGATGGACAGCCAAGTCAGTCCTTCCGGGCTGGTTGGTAAACAACCCCCGGAAGGGGTGTAGGGTGGCCCACAGCTGGGACCGTTGGTCCTCCAAGAGCTGGTGGCCAACCTCCACATCCTCAATGGATCCGCCTGCCCTAACCTGGGCTAGCATATCCAAGAGGGTTTCCGCTTCTCCCTCCTCGGGCAGGTTGCACACGGGGAGCGCACATGCCTCCCGCTCATGATGTGCCTTCATCATGTTCACATGGAAGGGCTTCCGCCTTCCACGGGCAGGGTCCAGGGTGACCAGGTACGTCACAGGGTTGAGCTGCTGGTACACGAGGTATGGGCCTTCCCAGGCTGCCTGAAGCTTGTCCTGTGGTACGGGGACCAGTACCCACACCTCTTGACCCACTTGGTAGGTCCTCTCACAAGCGTTCTGGTCGTACCAACGCTTCTGATCAGCCTGGGCTTGAGCCATATTGTCGTGTACCAGTTGCGTCAAGGCCTGCATTTTGTCCCGGAAGCGCATGACATACTCGATAACCGACACTCCAGGGGTGGCCAAATCCCCTTCCCAAGCCTCTTTCACCAGAGCCAGGGGGCCCCGCACACGTCGCCCGTACAGGAGCTCAAACGGTGAGAATCCTGTTGAGGCCTGTGGAACCTCCCGGTAAGCAAATAACAGGTGTGGGAGATACCGCTCCCAGTCACGCCCATGGGAGTCGACCAACATCTTAAGCATCTGCTTTAAGGTGCCATTGAACCGCTCGCACAGGCCATTAGTCTGTGGATGGTACGGGCTGGCCACCAGATGTCGCACCTGGACTTGCTTACAGAGGGTCTCCATCAGCTGGGACATGAATTGGGTCCCCCGGTCGGTGAGCATTTCCTGGGGAAAACCCACTCGGGAGAAAATCTCCAGCAATGCGGTGGCCACCTTGTCAGCCCGAATGGACGACAAGGCCACTGCTTCTGGGTACCGGGTGGCATAGTCCACTACCGTCAGTATGAAGCGTTTCCCGGAGCTGCTGGGGATGGCCAGCGGGCCGACCAGATCCACAGCCACCCTCCTGAAAGGCTCATCGATGATGGGCAGAGATACCAGTGGGGCTTTGGGGCGTGGCCCCGCCTTCCCCACTCTCTGACAGGTTTCACACGAACGGCAGTAGGCAGCCACATCGGCCCCCATTTTTGGCCAGTAGAAATGCTGGTTTAACCTGGCCTTGGTCTTAGCGATCCCTAGGTGTCCGGCCATCGGAATCTCATGTGCGATCCGCAACAACTCCGTCCGGAACGGATAGGGTACCACCAACTGTCGGTCCCTGGGCCACGCCTCCGGTGAACCCTGCTGGACCGTGGCCCGGTACAGCCGTCCTTGGTCCCAGACCACTCGCTCCGGGTCCGAGTCCGAGGGAGGCTGTGCCGCCTGCTCCTTTAGAGCTTTCAGGCTGTCGTCAGCTTCTAACGCTGCCTGAAACTCCTGACTAGATGTGGCCAGAATCGACGAGACTGTCACATCTTCAGTCAGTACCCCGGGACCTGTGTCCTGGCCTCCACCTGACTCGGCTGCCACTTGGTCAGAAGGGGAAGAGCTATCGGACCTCCGGGAGGCCCCTTGGCTTCCAGCACTCCCACTGCTGCCACCAATATGTCACAAACCACCGGGGGGGTCACTCAGAAATCCCCCGCGCTGGCTACCAGTACGTCACAATCGGGGGGTAACAAGTGGGGGTCACCCCTACTTTATACCTCCCGACCGACAGACAGAGCACGTGACGCGCTCTCTAGCGCCCCTCTTATAGTCAGGCCAATTATGGAATTGCCCGACAATAAGCAAGGAGGCCGCTATACTACTTATGCCGATTATGGAAGGGTCCCCGGTGAGAGTAAGGTATATATTCCCCCGACCTCCGCGGGCGGAATATATAATATCTTCCCGAATCTCACTGGCCTCCCCACAATAATCCTTGGCACAACTCGCTGCCACCAACCGATTTACGGTAACTATTAGCCGAACACACGGACGTGGGATTCAAGATCGAGATAACAGAACAGCCCAAGATTAATTATATAATTTAATCGCCTAAGGCACACTAGAAACTACAATATATACAATAGGGAATCTACAGAATATACAGTTATGTCAGAGTACAGTTACAATCAAAGCATGGGTTACAAACAGGCATACACAGTTCCAGCAGTTACCTTGTTGCGTCTGGCCACAGGGGGGCGCTGTAGACCAGGTTTCCAGGAACCCCCTCACAGGTCTTTCCCAACCAGGCCCCCGAGCAGAAGAACGCTGGAAAATGGCCGAAGTAGGGTTATCAACCTGGGCAGATCCAGGTCCCCTCCTACCTTAGTGACCTCACAGGGAAGCACTGCCACTCCCCCTGCATGGATCAGAATTATCCAGAAAAGGGGATTTTGGCCATAACTTTGCCTGGGAGCGTCGTAGACGGACGCCAATGCTCTCATTGTGACAGTTATGAATTTAGCTACAGAACGAGGGGACTCATGACCTGTCTACGAGTTCCCATATGGCTGATATCACGCCTGGGGTATTTCCCAAGCTCCCCCTTCCATAAAAAAGGTGTGCCAGCATCGTCCGCCTGCGCAAACACCATTTTTATGGTTGCCATATTTATCGGAGATATGGCTTGCGAGATATGAACCATTTTTTACTGGAGTCGTTCTGTCTGGCTACTTCCAAGCCTTGCTAATGAGATACAACTCTTGTTACAGGGTGACGGCAGGGAGTCATCCTGGGTCCATTGTCCTCACATCATCTCATCTCCATATCAGAGGAGATGGCTGTTGGAGGTGTAAGTGGGATGTGACACCTTCACAGATGCTGGACATTTGAGCACAAGAAGGGAGGGGGGCACTGCCAGGGAGTGATGAGAGCAATTATGACTTCTAGTCATAATTCCTCTTCATATCCCAGGATTTACCTCACACTTCCCGCTACCCAGCTTTCCTCTCCCTGACCTCCGTTCCCTTGTACTGTTTGTCCGCCCCATCTACCTGACCTCGGTGCCGTTCTGGGTCTCTGTCCCCTCCCCCTCCTTGTACTTACTTGCCCTCCTGGCCTCTGACCTCTGTAACGTTTCCTTACCTCGGCTCTGCTTCCCCTGGTTGTCTTTTGACGTGACTTCTCGGTTCCTGACCCTTTTGCTTCCACCTGTTTACGGCTTGCTCGCTCCCCCCTTTATTGACGTGACATCCCGGTTTAGACTTCGGCTTGCTTACTACTATTTCTGGTGCTTGCTCCCTCTTGTGGGCTTTTGTCTAACTGCACTTTGGAGTTGCATCTCCATTCAGCCTCTGCACCCCCTGGTGGAAGCCTGACACTTACACAGGAGCACCGACTCTGCTGTTTCACTCCTGTGCTTTCTACCAGAGAGCTGCTGCCAAACATCTCTGGTGGTGGCCTGTCTCTTTGGGTATGTTCATGTTCACACTGTGTCTTTTTGTGCTGCTCCCCTCACAAAAATGCAGAAAAAAGCCCCTTGCAAAACGCTCAAAATATTCGTCCTATTCCTTTGTATGGAAAAAAAGACTTACTGTTCAGACATTAAGGCTGTGTGCGCACCTTGCCATTTTTTGTGACTACAAAGATGCAGCGTTTTTGGTTGCTAAAAACGCACCTGCGGCAAAAACGCATCGAAAAAAACATGCGTTTTTGCCGCTTTTCAGTGCGTTTTGGGTTGCGTTTTGCTGCGTTTTTGCCCCTTTCGTTGCGTTTTGCTGCGTTTTTGATCTCTGCATTTTGCTGCGTTTTTTTTCCAATGCATTGCATGGGTGGAAATTGCAGTAAAACGCAGAAAAGAATTGCATGACCATTTTTTTTTTTTTAGCTCAAAAATGAAGCTAAAAATAAAGTTGTGATCGGACAACATAAATGAAAACTCATAGGCTTTGCTGGGGAAGCAAAGTCATGCAGTTTTGAGCCCAAAAACGCACCCGAAAAATGCACTGTGCGCACATAGCCTTAGACCTAGCTGTTGCGCAGACCTTCACAAATTCTGGCTTATCGTCGGTGGTCCGGCATCTGCACCCCACCCCTCCGATCAGCAGTGCTGGCCATGTTTGCAGCCGGTTACAGTCTAATTTGGATTTTCCTTACTTTTTTTAGTGTCCACTCCAATAAATTGCAATATTTTGACCTGACACTAAAAGATCGGCGCAGGTTGAGAAGGAACCGAGCTGTAAACGTTGCAGAGAGCAGGCCTCCTCTGATGGCTGATGCCAAGGACGTGTGATCACTTTATACGGCTGGATATCCGTATCTGTGTGCCGGTTCACTTTCTTCTTGCATATTGCTTCTGCACATCTATATATATAATGTTCTGGCTGCGATTTCTTGGAGTGCAGCTCTCCATCTATCTGATACAAAGTGAGATTTGCATGTACAGGCATGGCATAAATGATTCATTTCATTCCATTCACTTAATCTGCGTGACGTGGAGATAATTTGGGCGCCGGCGTGTGCTGCGAGGAGATATGTATTGCTGGGTGTATTCTGCCTGGTCCCAATCAATAACCCCCATCTCGGCGGGGTCACGACTGAGGAAATGACTTGCTGATATGACAGCGCGGTGGCGGTCAGAGGAGTGCGGGTTATAATTATTTCATCACCACTATTGTATAGATGGAATTTCAAGCACTGTATCTACATAACAAGGGGCCGGCTGGAGTCTGCGCTGACCTTTAATTGGGCGTCCCAAAGCCTTAACTGTGAAATGGACGTCTGTTTTCCCATTAGGTAAAAAGCCATGAAATGTACAAGGCTCCCAAATCTGTGACATTGATGCTTAAGTCCGTTAAAGCCTTCTGTGCCGGCGAACTGTCGTCGTAACCCCTCACCTCCCAACAGCCATGAAAATCAGGGGCCGTCGCTGCCTTCAGACTGTTAATCCCCAAACTATGCCTTCTTATTTTTAGACCCTTGACTTATGACGTCACTGCGACCAATCACCTTGGAGGAAAATGACGGGAATGGAAGCGAGTATTTATAAATTGTATCAAATTCTTGGCAAAACTAAAGCGCACGTTCTAATTGATGGTCGTGTTTTCCCAAAAATTCTACAACACCGAGTTGACTTAGGCTGCTTTCACACATCCGTTTTTTGTCGTCAAGCACAATCCGGCGAAATGCGGATAAAATGGATCCGGCGCCGGATCCTTTTTATTCTCCTTTGACTTGTATTAGCGCCGGATTGTGCCGGATGGCCTTGCGTTGCATGTGGCATCCACCAGATTAGTTGAAATTTCTTTATCCGGCTGCCAGAAAGGACCACGCTGTATCCGGCATGTTATATAATAGAAGCCTATGGGCGTCGGATCCGTCGTCATTCGGCATATGACGGAATCCAACAGCATGCTCAGTATCACAACGGATCCGTCAAAAAATGGAAGGAACACATTGAAAAAACGAATGCGATGGATCCGTATATGCGCTGGATCCCTTGCTTCAATTTTTTATCGGATCGTGCCTGATGGCGAAAAACGGATGTGCGAAACCAGCCTAAAGGGTACTTTACACGCTGCGATATCGCTAGCGAGCGTATCCGCCCCCGTCGATTGTGCGACATGGGCAAATCGCTGCCCGTGGCGCACAACATCGCTAACACCCGTCTCACAGACTTACCTTCCCTGCGACGTCGCTCTGGCCGGCGATCCACCTCCTTTCTAAGGGGGCGGTTCGTGCGACGTCACAGCGACGTCACACGGCAACTGTCCAATAGCAGAGGAGGGGCGGAGATGAGCGGCCTGAACACGCTGCCCACCTCCTTCCTTCCTCATTGCCGGTGGATGCAGGTAAGGAGATGTTCATCGTTCCTGCGGTGTCACATACAGCGATGTGTGCTGCCGCAGGAATGACGCACAACATCGTACCTGCAGCAGCAACGATATTAAGGAAATGAACGACGTGTCAAAGAGCAACGATTTTTCCCGGTTTTGCGCTCGTTGATCGTCGCTCATTGGTGTCACACGTTGCGATGTCGCTAACAGCGCCAGATGTGCGTCACTAACGCCGTGACCCAGACGATATATCGTTAGCGATGTCGCATCGTGTAAAGTACCCCTTAGACTGGTGCAGTTTTGTCCCCCAAGTTTCAGGTCAATATAATGGGCAAAATTAGAATCCGCTGTGTTTTAGATGGCGTCCATAGATCGTTTGTACCGGATTCACTATCACAGACTTATAGGGAAAAATGCAACGCATGGGATGAAAATGTAAGAACCTGTGATTTTAGCCACTACTTACGGGGAGTGTGGGCAAGAGCATAGTGAGGAAAGCCAGGGTCTGTTAACTGAGGACACGTATAAGCACATGGAGAAAATAGAGATGTAGTCAGGGCAATATCTGAGGGTCAGAAGTCCAGGAGAACACGTAATAAGTTCAGGGAGAAAATAGAGATGTGGTCAGGAAACGGTCCAAGGTCAAACAGTCAGGAGGTCATAACAGGAACAGCGAGTGGGCAGAGAGGAGTCAGAGAATAAAGATCAGAACAGAGACACAACCCAACAGCAAAACTGCAGAACCAGAAAATACAACTGGCGATGTCCTGGGCGAGCATGCTCAGTAAAGAAGCCTGAGCAATTTCCAGGAAGATGTGACAACGGAGTAATCAGCACCAACATGGAATCCTGTGCTATCAAACAATCTGCTAGCTAGTAAGAGAGGAAAGTGCAGCAGAGCATCTCCAAAGGCAAGATGCTCTGCACAAAGGAATCGTGACAGAACCACTGCAAACAAAGCAGAGTCCTCCACGTGGTCGTCACCTTCCCTCTTCATAATACTAGTCTGAGATGTTGGTATTGAAGGATTCTGGTAATAATTTCTTTGCATGTTGCTAAATCCTCATATTTACAGACTGTATTACAGATGTGTAAGTCATATGTATTTAGAGGGAGCAGATGAGACCGTATATGCCTGCAAAACTAATACCAGCACTGCATGAGGTATTAAAAATCTATGCCACCATACTTTTGTGGCACAGATAGACTTGGCATTGTAGAAAAAAAATGAACTAATTCACTTATGCAAATGAGCATATGGGTGACCAGAGGGAGGTACCAGACCCCACAAGTGCTCCAGGTCTTCTCTGTTAAACCCCACCTAACGCCTCCCCCTTGCCTTTGATTGATCAGTGGCTCCACTGATCTGACCACTACTAACATCTCTCACGTGTCTTGCTCTCTTTGCGGTGAGCGACGACCTCAGTGACGAACTTTGCATGTCAGGGTGGCCATTGCCCACAGCAGGTAAAATATCGCGTGTGCTCTGGTCACAAGCACACGGCATATGTAGAAGACTTCACTTCAAGGGAAGGAATCAGTGTTTACAGAGGAGACAGACAGGGGACTGCCTCCTGGTCAAATGTGGGCTCAGGTCAAAAACAATAATATACTTAAGAGAGATTTAGAAACTTAGGAGCAAGGTCAGACAGCTGCATTAAGAATAGATGAAACCTGTTATGCCATGTTTCACTCTTGCTACTGTGAGCAGCCTGGGTGGCCTAAACCTGTTTCCATGTCTGCAGCATCTCTGAACACTCATCTCCTGTGGCTGCAGCGTATATGCACTTGTCTCCCGTGGCTGCAGCTTCTCCGGACTTGTTTCCCTTGGCTGCAGTGTCTCCAGACTTGTCTCCCATGGCTGCAGCGCCTTCGGTCTCTTCCCCCCTGGGTGCAGCGTCTCCGGACTTGTCTCCCACGGCTGCAGAGTCTCCAGACCTGTCTCCCATGGCTTCAGCATCTCCAGACTCATCTACTGTGGCTGCAGTGTCTCTGGACTCATCTTCCTTTGCTGCAGTGTCTCCGGACTTGTCACCCATGGCTGCAGCATCTTTGGTCTCATCCCCTCTGGCTGCAGAGTCTCTAGACTACTCTCCCATAGCTGCAGCGTCTCCGGGCTTGTCTCCCACGGCTACAGAGTCTCCAGACCTGTCTTCCATGGCTGCAGCGTCTCCAGACTCATCTCCCGTGGCTGCAGAGTCTCCAGACTCCTCTCCCATGGCTGCAGAGTCTCCGGACTTGTCTCCCACGGCTGTAGCATCTTCGATCTCCTCCACCCTGGCTGCAGAGTCTCCAGACTCCTCTCCCGTGGCTGCAGTGTCTCCGGACTCCTTTCCCGTGGCTGCAGCATCTCCGGGCTTGTCTCCCATGGCTGCAGCATCTCCGGATTTGTCTCCCATGGCTGCAGCATCTCCGGATTTGTCTCCCATTGCTGCAGCATCTCCAGACTTGTCTCCCATGGCTGCAGCATCTCCGTATTTGTGTCCCATTGCTGCAGCATCTCCGGATTTGTCTCCCATGGCTGCGGCATCTTCGGACTCGTCTCCATTGAGCACATCGGGGACGTCATTGGTCGGTGATTACACAGGAGCTGATAACTGCGGATCCTGCTGACCTCTACCAGTACATTCAGACGACCATTAATAACCTCACTGATGGCAGCCGAGGATAGAAGTGTCGGGATTTCTGCATGGGGCTCATTCCCCATACTTCCAATACTGAATAAATCACAAGGTGTTGTCAAAATATTTTTTCACCATTTGCAGATCAGTAACGTCTCCCATGATTTCGGTAATTCCCCTTACTTTTCCTTTTCGGTGTTGCCATGACCATGGTGAGCAGTGTATGTATGACATTATCCAGATCAGAGGAAGGAGCCATATGTGGAAAATAGGTAAAATTTGCCAAACCAGGAGAGTTCACATTATGTATTAGTCCCGTGATAGGTTGTGAAATATAAGCGATGAAGGGGTTACACTGACCCTTTACCCCGAGTTTGGACACGTCTCCAGGAGGAAGAGCAGAATTACAGGGAAAGCGACTTGTCCAAGTTCATGGCAGGAGATTCAAATCAGTAGGGAGCCGATCAGAAGGAGCGCAGCTGTCCCTGTCCGTCTCCTTCAGCCGCAGGATTACTTGCAGCGGGTGGAGGTGTCGGGGGTGGAAGAAGGATTTGGGTGACATTCCTTGGAAACTTACGTCACTTGAGCACGATTTCTCTTAATTCCTTCTACTTTAGTAAGGAGAAGCCCCCAGCTTCCCTGTATGTGGTCCTCAGGTGGGGGGTTCTTGAACTGGCACACACTGTGGGGCTGTGTATTAGGGGCCATTCTCTGTGTGTGGTGCCGGTGGGCTATACCAGTCTCGGTGAGGTTGCTCACAGCCATCTCAGTCCCTAATTATATCTCTGAGATCAGGAAATGTATCACTGTGATATAACAGCGGAGGAGGAGGCCATCAAGGAAGATTCAGATCCTAATCGACAATAAACAACTTAAAGCGATAAGCGAGGGGTGCATCAAAACAGAAGGTCTCACCCTAAAATCAGAAGGTTCCTTCACTTTTTATGTTCCACTAGGCGCTGGGATATATAAAATGATAGTGCCATGAACCATTTATTTTTGCCGTGTAAGATGCGCTCAACAAGAAAGAACTTGAGAAAAGGAAAATCTAACGTCCTGCAAAAAGTCTCCTTTCCGTGATAGATTTACCGCAGCTTTTGCAGGAAAATGAGACAACGGGTCCAACCGCATTGTCTGACTTTACCGACGTGCGTTTCTGCCGCTTACAGCTCCCTTCCTCAGGTAGCACAGACACCTGATGTTTTATAACATTGAAACGCCATGAAATAACAATAACGGTCATATTCCTACGTTGAGGAATAAGTGAATATTGGCCCCTGAAGGGCAAAAATGCAGCTGACACCCCGCAGGATCAGTGTTCGTACCGATCGTGGCCATTTAAAAAAGTTTTTTAAATTTACTTTAAACAAAATTAAATATTGCCGCTGTGATACTAGCCACTACTTACGGTAAGTATGGGCAGGAGTGTAGTCAGGTCTGTTAACAGGAGGATACGTAGGAGCACAAGGAGTAAATAGAGGCGTAGTCAGGAAAGCCAGGTCTGTTAACAGGACACATAAGAGCACAAGGAGAAAACAGAGGCGTAGTCAGGAAAGCCGGGGTCTGTTCACAGGACACATAAGAGCACAAGGAGAAAACAAAGGTGTAGTCAGGAAAGCCGGGGTCTGTCAACAGGAGGACACATAAGAGCACAAGGAAAAAACAGAGGTGTAGTGAAGAAAGCCTGGGTCTGTTTAATAGGAGGACTCGTAGGAGCACAAGGAGAAAACAGAGGCGTAGTCAGGAAAGCCGGGGTCTGTTAACAGGAGTACTCGTAGGAGCACAAGGAGAAAACAGAGGAGTAGTCAGGGCAATATCCAAGGGTCATACATCCAGTAGAGCACGTAATAAGTTCAGGGAGAAAACAGATACGTGGTCAGGTAACGGTCCGAGGTCGAGGTAAAACAGGCAGGAGGTCACTACAGGAAGAGGGCAGAGAGGAGTCAAATAACAGTCCGAGGTCAGACAACAAAGATCAGAACACTAGCAGAGACACAAACCAACAGCACAACTGCAGAACCCGAAAATACAACTGGCAACGTTGTGGGCAAGCATGCTCAGTAAAGAAGCCTGAGCAATTACCAGGAAGGTGAAACACCTGAGTAATCAGCACCAACATGGAATCCAGTGCATTCAATCAAACTGGTAGCTATGTATCTCAGGAAATAGCAGCAGAGCATCTCCAAGGCAAGATGCTCTGCACAGAGGATTCGTGACAGCCGCTAAAGTTTTAACCCTTCCAACATCCTAACTAAATAAAGCACTGTTTGAGAAATGATGCTGATATAAAGTATTCGTATGGGAAATAATATGTATTTTCTTTGATCTGGTAAGGATAGACCTAAATTTGTCTCTAACTTTAAGTACAGTGTATCACGAAAAATGACTCTCAATCATTGGATTCTACCGTATGTAGAAGCTTAAGAGCTATTAGCACATAAAGTGACACATGGCATATTAAAAAAATTGGACTTGGTCACTAAGGAGTTAAAATCATTCTATAGAAATGTAAAAAAAACCCCAAAACATTAACAACAAAAAAAAAAATTTCACATACAAAAATGTAGATCTGGGTCTGAATTGATCACATTTTCATGATATTTCAGACCATGATTTTGATTTTTATATGAATTTTCTCTTTTTTAGAGCTTATTTTAGATTGTATTGTTAGACCAGTTTTAACCTATTAGAGGACAGGAGCATCATCGATCTTTCCTGATGTTTGACAATCTCACTAGTTTGCGTTCTGTATTGAGGAAGGGACCTGCGAGCTGCAGAAACGCATGCTCAATAATGTCAGACAATACCGTATTGGACCTGGTGGCACCGCCGACTCATCTGCTTCTCCTCTTTTGGATATTATTGGTTGTGTCTAGGATTCGGGAGACTTTACCACTTTGGATGATGAGCTGCTCCGGACGAGGCTCGTTTTATACTTCTTTAGATGGTGTTGGACTTAATGTAGTGGAAAAGAAGTTACTCTACCTAAGGCCTCATTCAGAAGTCTGTGATCAATCTGCACCGGAATTATCATCTATGATGGCGACAAGGGGAGGAAGGTCAGGCGGTCAGACAGGACCGGGAATAAATGGCAAGACCCGACCAACATATTCCCTTCCTGTTGCACCTGTCAATCAAATAGCAGTGCATTGCTGGAACTTACTTGCACTTATTTCTGAAATAAAACATCCAATCTCAGAACAAAAGGTATGCTTACATTCAGCATCCTAGCACCAGTATAGCACTGGATTTACTTTATATATGTAAATCCTACTGGTTGGCTCCCTTTAAGGCATATTTTCATCACTCCTGGTACAACTGCTGCTGTTTGTCTGTCCTACATTTCACTGCATGACACCACTGTCCCACACAATAAAGTCATATAGTCCTCACTGGCGATTATCTCATGCCACCCACAGGGACCCGTTCTATATAACATTGCCGACCGCCTTTAGACTCACCTCATCCATCGTGGTTTTGGTGCCAACCTGTTCGCCCAGGTCTGTGCCAAGCTTCACTTGAGGACTAGTACTACTGGAGCCAGTCCACTGACCGGGTAACCTCTCCAGAGTTCAGGCCTGGTACTCATGACTTGGGAACGGTGGTGACCCTCTACCCATCCCAAACTGGAGCCCTTCCTCCATGCTCTGTTCCCAGTTTGACCCTGAGGGTCAGGTCGATTGCTGCAAACGCCCACTTTCTTTGGACTAAGGTATCTGTCGGGCTTGTATACTTCTCAGGTCAGGTCAAATGCCATAAACACCTATTTTCTTCAGCCTAAGGTATCTGTCGGGCTTGCATACTTCTACTTTCTATGATATCCACTAGTACAGCTTTCTAACTGGTCTTTACTGATTAAATTCTGATGGAGTCAGGCTGTACCCTGCAGCTGGCTCCTCCTCCTGTGAGTAAAACACAGAACTCCTGTCACTAGGCAGGACCTATTCTCTTTACCAGGGAGCAGTACCTAAACCGGCCACTAGCTGGCCACACTTACACTTTATGTATGAATACATTGCATACATTAACACAATTCACATTATTATACTCTGATGGAGTCAGGCTGTACCCTGCAGCTGGCTCCTCCTCCTGTGGGTAACACACAGAGCTCCTGTCACTAGGCAGAACCTATTCTCTTAACCAGTGAGCAGTAGCTAAACCGGCCAGTAGATGGCCACACTTACACTTTATGTATGAATACATTGCATACATTAACACAATTCACATTATTATAATTTAACGACAATCGGTGTCTTCAGTGCAGGGGCGCACAGGCTTAGTCATCCTCTTACACCCTGACCATTCATGGTTTAGAACTTGTCTCTACTTCTCTCTATTTTTGGTGTTAAATTGGTTATTTGGGGTATTGTCAGGAGATAGATGACTTCGGCTGCTTGACGTTCATCCAGGGCCACACATGCGGATACCTGAGGCAGCTCTCAGCCGCCCAGTGATGGAAGGAGGGTCCCAAATAACACCTATATTAGCAATGATGAGGAAAAAATGTGTGGACCCATTATCGCTAGCATCGATTCCTCCCAGATAGTGGTGTGCTCCTGTGCAATGATGGGAGTCAAATGATGCACTAATCATTTGTATATAATAATCAAAAAGTTATGCTGCAATCTGTGGGTCCGACGGGACCGTCCATCAGAGCTTTCCCTGCTTGGCAGCGTCGGGTGGACGAGGCTCTGATTGTGAAGCACCGCATCCGGCCAGCGCCGCCTCACATTTAGCCTCTTGTAAAGATCACTTGTAATCCTACTTTAAGCTCCCGTAATAAGCTCTGTTCATGTTTCCTGTTGAAGATACATTTTTTAATTTTGCACAAAAAATGTTTAGCATGAATCTATTCATGGTTTGTTAATTATGCAGATTTCCCGATAATTCCCCTCCACAGCAAACTTCTTCACATAGCGAGCTAAATCCCACATCTTTATGCCCCTGCAAAATGGATAAACAGTAGAAATGCCGTCGTTTTCCCCGTCTGTTACACGGTATTGTGACAGCGCCCCCTTCAGATTTGTGCCAGCAACAGACTCATGATAGGACGGATGCAGCCTCCCAATCTATCCACAGGATCTGCTCTTACTCCAGCAGATGCCCGGCAGCGATGTTTGCTCTGCTTTGCATATTTCCATTCCAGATAAACACACGATAGCGGCTTATTTATTGCCAGAAATGAATATTATCTGTAAGTGCAGTAATCCGCACTGTGAGAGTCAGTGTCAAGGCCCGTCATCTGGAGCGATGCCCTTGGAGGGACAGGACACTTACTCCTCCGTCCCTTTTTTCCCTATCAGATTTATTTATGCAGTGATGTCTATTATTACTTGTATGACTTGATGATTTTTCTTTATCGTGTGTCATATATAAATTACATCTAGAATTCCAATTCTGAGTCACTAAGAGCCAGTATATAAACGCCTGAATTCATCCGTGAAAAAATCTTCTACTTTATATATAGAATCAATGTACATAAAATACTTCAGAGCTGCATTCACTATTCTGCAACTCACTGTGTACATACATTACATAACTTATCCTGTACTCTGTATTATATTCCAGAGCTGCACTCACTATTCTGCTGGTACAGTCACTGTGTACATACATTACATTACTGATCCTGAGTTACCTCCTGTATTGTACTCCAGAGCTGCACTCACTATTCTGCTGGTGCCGTCGCTGTGTACATACATTACATAACTTATCCTGTACTCTTTATTATATTCCAGAGCTGCACTCACTATTCTGCTGGTGCAGTCACTGTGTACATACATTACATTACTGATCCTTAGTTACCTCCTGTATTATACTCCATAGCTGCACTCACTATTCTGCTGGTGCAGTCACTGTGTACATACATTACTGATCCTGAGTTACATCCTCTATTATACTCCAGAGCTGCACTCACTATTCTGCTGGTGCAGTCACTGTGTACATACATACATTACTGATCCTGAGTTACCTCCTGTATTATACTCCAGAGCTGCACTCACTATTCTGCTGGTGCAGTCACTGTGTATATACATTACATTACTGATCCTTAGTTACCTCCTGTATTATACTCCAGAGCTGCAGTCACTATTCTGCTGGTGCAGTCACTGTGTACATACATTACATTACTGATCCTGAGTTACCTCTTGTATTATACTCCAGAGCTGCACTCACTATTCTGCTGGTGCAGTCACTGTGTACATACATTACATTACTGATCCTGAGTTACCTCCTGTATTATACTCCAGAGCTGCAGTCACTATTCTGCTGGTGCAGTCACTGTGTACATACTTTACATTACTGATCCTGAGTTACCTCCTGTATTATACTCCAGAGCTGCACTCACTATTCTGCTGGTGCAGTCACTATGTACATACATTACATTACTGATCCTGAGTTACCTCTTGTATTATACTCCAGAGCTGCACTCACTATTCTGCTGGTGCAGTCACTGCGTACATACATTACATTACTGATTCTGTATTATACTCCAGAGCTGCACTCACTATTCTGCTGATGCAGTCACTGTGTGCATAAAAACAGCATAGTGATTCCTTTAGAAATTTTATGGATAGAATCTGCTCCTGTGTGACTGTAGCTCCTGCATGGCAGCACATAAAGACATGTTTGTACAATCTGAAGTTTATGTCTAGATCCTGTATGCTCTTTCTGATTGAATACTCTGCTTGTAGTGTACTGGTGACTCGGTGCAGACGCAGCAGAGCGAAGCGGCGGGCGAGGCCAGGGCTCCTATAATCAGGGCCGCACTTGGTGCCACTTATGCCATCACCTTAGTGCCTTTTGCAGGAAAGATGGCGCCGATTCTTAGCTCTGGAGCCGCGGTTCTTAGGACATTTCTACCTTTTTCTAGTTTGGACGGAGCTGATACAATGTGTCATGCGGCTCTGAGCCGGCTGAGCCCCCGTTATTACTCAGATAGGTGGGATTAGTGCAATGATTATGGGAAAGTATCTGAGAGCTGCAGTGTCAGACATTATCCATCGTCCTCCTTTTCCCCGGCGTATTCTTTCTGTTGGGAACATTCATCATCGGTGCAGTCCTTCCAGAGCCGCCTGTCCTGCACATAAGTCACTTTTATTGTGGACTCTTCCCCAGTGTTCAGCCATGACGTTCTGTGACATCGAATATGTCCCCAAGCCCTGCACATGTAGTACCATCTCCGGTTTAAAGCAGGTTCGCTCCTGTAACTCGAGACTCTGTAACAGACTGCAATTTTCCGTCTTTTGGTTTTTCTTTTCATGGCGGAAGGGCTGATCTCGCCTTGATTAAATGTTTTGAAAGTCAGAGATGGATTGGGCAAGGAGAATTGATTCTCCAGGCTCCATTGCCCGACTGGCATGGAGGAATAAACCTAGAAATGTCAGTTTTATAGTATGGAATCTGCAGCCACCAGAGGAAGAGGAAACTGGCATGAAAAAAAAAATAGTCTGGCCGTGCGGATATCATATTAACCGCTGATCAAAGGACTGGAAGGCAAGAGGTGCCCCCTGAAATCACAACCTCCAGAAGTTTGTTCTGGATAAACCGTCGTGAATTTACACCGAGTAAACGGTCGCCGCTCGCAGTTTAGATAAATTGTTACCTAGAGATTGAGGGGGAGGAAAAAAATGAAGAAATGAATATCTCTAGGTTCCCGTTCAAGTGCTAATAAAAAAAGCAAATGCATTTCTCTGGGTCAGGACTCCGAAATCAACAGATGACTCTCTGCATATTTATTACCGTATGGCCGTCCGAAAGTATACGACTCCGATGGCGGCCAACGTCTGAAGAAAAAGAGTCCGTTATCAGGAAGGAGACAATGTAACAAAAAGAGTCCAATATCAGTAAGGAGACAATGTAACAAAAAGAGTCCAATATCAGTAAGGAGACAATGTAACAAAAAGAGTCCAATATTAGGAAGGAAACAATGTATCAAAAAGAATCCATTATTAGGAAGGAGACTATGTAACAAAAAGAGTCCAATATTACGAAGGAGACAATGTAACAAAAAGAGTCCAATATTAGGAAGGAGACAATGTAACAAAAAGTCCAATATTAGGAAGGAGACAATGTAACAAAAAGAGTCCAATATTAGGAAGGAGACAATGTACCAAAAAGAGTCCAATATTAGGAAGGAGACAATGTACCAAAAAGAGTCCAATATTAGGAAGGAGACAATGTACCAAAGAGTCCAATATTAGGAAGGAGACAATGTAACAAAAATAGTCCAATATTAGGAAGGAGACAATGTAACAAAAAGAGTCCAATATTAGGAAGGAGACAATGTACCAAAAAGAGTCCAATATTAGGAAGGAGACAATGTACCAAAAAGAGTCCAATATTAGGAAGGAGACAATGTAACAAAAAGAGTCCAATATTAGGAAGGAGACAATGTAACAAAAAGAGTCCAATATTAGGAAGGAGACAATGTACCAAAAAGAGTCCAATATTAGGAAGGAGACAATGTACCAAAAAGAGTCCAATATTAGGAAGGAGACAATGTACCAAAAAGAGTCCAATATTAGGAAGGAGACAATGTAACAAAAATAGTCCAATATTAGGAAGGAGACAATGTACCAAAAAGAGTCCAATATTAGGAAGGAGACAATGTACCAAAAAGAGTCCAATATTAGGAAGGAGACAATGTAACAAAAAGAGTCCAATATTAGGAAGGAGACAATGTAACAAAAAGAGTCCAATATTAGGAAGGAGACAATGTAACAAAAAGAGTCCATTATTAGGAAGGAGACAATGTAACAAATTGAGTCCAATATTAGAAAGGAGACAATGTAACAAAAAGAGTCCAATATTAGGAAGGAGATAATGTAACAAAAAGAGTCCAATATTAGGAAGGAGACAATGTAACAAAAAGAGTCCAATATTAGAAAGGAGATAATGTAACAAAAAGAGTCCAATATTAGAAAGGAGATAATGTGACAAAAAGAGTCCAATATTAGGAAGGAGACAATGTAACAAAAAGAGTCCAATATTAGAAAGGAGATAATGTAACAAAAAGAGTCCAATATTAGGAAGGAGACAATGTAACAAAAAGAGTCCAATATTAGGAAGGAGACAATGTAACAAATTGAGTCCAATATTAGGAAGGAGACAATGTAACAAAAAGAGTCCAATATTAGGAAGGAGACAATGTAACAAAAAGAGTCCAATATTAGGAAGGAGACAATGTAACAAAAAGAGTCCAATATTAGGAAGGAGACAATGTAACAAAAAGAGTCCAATATTAGGAAGGAGACAATGTAACAAATTGAGTCCAATATTAGGAAGGAGACAATGTAACAAAGAGTCCAATATTAGAAAGGAGATAATGTAAAAAAAAAGAGTCCAATATTAGGAAGGAGACAATGTAACAAAAAGAGTCCAATATTAGAAAGGAGACAATGTAACAAAAAGAGTCCAATATTAGGAAGGAGACAATGTAACAAAAAGAGTCCAATATTAGGAAGGAGACAATGTGACAAAAAGAATCCAATATTAGGAAGGAGACAATGTAACAAAAAGTCCAATATTAGGAAGGAGACAATGTAACAAAAAGAGTCCAATATTAGAAAGGAGACAATGTAACAAAAAGAGTCCAATATTAGGAAGGAGACAATGTAACAAAAAGAGTCCAATATTAGAAAGGAGATAATGTAACAAAAAGAGTCCAATATTAGAAAGGAGATAATGTAACAAAAAGAGTCCAATATTAGAAAGGAGATAATGTAACAAAAAGAGTCCAATATTAGGAAGGAGACAATGTAACAAAAAGAGTCCAATATTAGGAAGGAGACAATGTAACAAAAAGAGTCCAATATTAGAAAGGAGATAATGTAACAAAAAGAGTCCAATATTAGGAAGGAGACAATGTAACAAATTGAGTCCAATATTAGGAAGGAGACAATGTAACAAAAAGAGTCCAATATTAGGAAGGAGACTATGTAACAAAAAGAGTCCAATATTAGGAAGGAGACAATGTAACAAAAAGAGTCCAATATTAGGAAGGAGACAATGTAACAAAAAGAGTCCAATATTAGGAAGGAGACAATGTAACAAAAAGTCCAATATTAGGAAGGAGACA
This sequence comes from Anomaloglossus baeobatrachus, assembly GCF_048569485.1. Lineage (NCBI taxonomy): Eukaryota > Metazoa > Chordata > Amphibia > Anura > Aromobatidae > Anomaloglossus > Anomaloglossus baeobatrachus. The sequence goes on from NC_134363.1 coordinate 2,379,601, forward strand.
ATGTAACAAAAAGAGTCCAATATTAGGAAGGAGACTATGTAACAAAAAGAGTCCAATATTAGGAAGGAGACAATGTAACAAAAAGAGTCCAATATTAGGAAGGAGACAATGTACCAAAAAGAGTCCAATATTAGGAAGGAGACAATGTAACAAAAAGAGTCCAATATTAGGAAGGAGACTATGTAACAAAAAGAGTCCAATATTAGGAAGGAGACAATGTAACAAAAAGAGTCCAATATTAGGAAGGAGACAATGTACCAAAAAGAGTCCAATATTAGGAAGGAGACAATGTAACAAATTGAGTCCAATATTAGGAAGGACACAATGTAACAAAGAGTCCAATATTAGAAAGGAGATAATGTAACAAAAAGAGTCCAATATTAGGAAGGAGACAATGTAACAAAAAGAGTCCAATATTAGAAAGGAGACAATGTAACAAATTGAGTCCAATATTAGGAAGGAGACAATGTAACAAAAAGAATCCAATATTAGGAAGGAGACAATGTAACAAAAAGTCCAATATTAAGAAGGAGACAATGTAACAAAAAGAGTCCAATATTAGGAAGGAGACAATGTACCAAAAAGAGTCCAATATTAGGAAGGAGACAATGTAACAAATTGAGTCCAATATTAGGAAGGACACAATGTAACAAAGAGTCCAATATTAGAAAGGAGATAATGTAACAAAAAGAGTCCAATATTAGGAAGGAGACAATGTAACAAATTGAGTCCAATATTAGGAAGGAGACAATGTAACAAAGAGTCCAATATTAGAAAGGAGATAATGTAACAAAAAGAGTCCAATATTAGGAAGGAGACAATGTAACAAAAAGAGTCCAATATTAGGAAGGAGACAATGTAACAAATTGAGTCCAATATTAGGAAGGAGACAATGTAACAAAAAGAGTCCAATATTAGGAAGGAGACAATGTAACAAAAAGTCCAATATTAGGAAGGAGACAATGTAACAAAAAGAGTCCAATATTAGGAAGGAGACTATGTAACAAAAAGAGTCCAATATTAGGAAGGAGACAATGTAACAAAAAGAGTCCAATATTAGGAAGGAGACAATGTAACAAAAAGAGTCCAATATTAGGAAGGAGACAATGTAACAAAAAGAGTCCAATATTAGGAAGGAGACAATGTAACAAAAAGTCCAATATTAGGAAGGAGACAATGTAACAAAAAGAGTCCAATATTAGGAAGGAGACTATGTAACAAAAAGAGTCCAATATTAGGAAGGAGACAATGTAACAAAAAGAGTCCAATATTAGGAAGGAGACAATGTACCAAAAAGAGTCCAATATTAGGAAGGAGACAATGTACCAAAAAGAGTCCAATATTAGGAAGGAGACAATGTAACAAAAAGAGTCCAATATTAGGAAGGAGACTATGTAACAAAAAGAGTCCAATATTAGGAAGGAGACAATGTAACAAATTGAGTCCAATATTAGGAAGGAGACAATGTAACAAAAAGAGTCCAATATTAGGAAGGAGACAATGTACCAAAAAGAGTCCAATATTAGGAAGGAGACAATGTAACAAAAAGAGTCCAATATTAGGAAGGAGACTATGTAACAAAAAGAGTCCAATATTAGGAAGGAGACAATGTAACAAATTGAGTCCAATATTAGGAAGGAGACAATGTAACAAAAAGAGTCCAATATTAGGAAGGAGACAATGTAACAAAAAGAGTCCAATATTAGGAAGGAGACAATGTAACAAAAAGAATCCAATATTAGGAAGGAGACAATGTAACAAAAAGAGTCCAATATTAGGAAGGAGACAATGTAACAAATTGAGTCCAATATTAGGAAGGACACAATGTAACAAAGAGTCCAATATTAGAAAGGAGATAATGTAACAAAAAGAGTCCAATATTAGGAAGGAGACAATGTAACAAAAAGAGTCCAATATTAGGAAGGAGACTATGTAACAAAAAGAGTCCAATATTAGAAAGGAGACAATGTAACAAATTGAGTCCAATATTAGGAAGGAGACAATGTGACAAAAAGAATCCAATATTAGAAAGGAGACAATGTAACAAAAAAGAGTCCAATATTAGGAAGGAGACAATGTTGCAAAAAGAGTCCAATATCAGTAAGGAGACAATGTAACAAAAAAGAGTCCAATATTAGGAAGGAGACAATGTAACAAAAAGAGTCCAATATTAGGAAGGAGACAATGTAACAAAAAGAGTCCAATATTAGAAAGGAGACAATGTAACAAAAAGAGTCCAGTATTAGGAAGGCGACAATGTAGCAAAAAGAGTCCAATATTAGGAAGGAGACAATGTAACAAAAAGAGTCCAATATTAGGAAGGAGACAATGTGACAAAAAGAGTCCAATATTAGGAAGGAGACAATGTAACAAAAAGTCCAATATTAGGAAGGAGACAATGTAACAAAAAGAGTCCAATATCAGTAAGGAGACAATGTAACAAAAAGAGTCCAATATCAGTAAGGAGACAATGTAACAAAAAGATATATAAGAATAAGGCTGCACATCAAACTTAGATAATAGTATAATGCCTCAAGCATATGGACAAATATTGGAATATACAATGAAAAATGCTACTTGCTAATTTGAACATGTGAATAATGAATTGCATACCTGCTATGAATATTAGGAAAAAGGAGATATTTAGCAATCGCATTGATCAATGTAACTGAGCCCCAAAACCTCGTCAAGGTATATCTCTATATTGGGGTCCCTAGCTCTGTGACCCTAACTGTGTGTCATCTCATTGCAATTAAAAACTGCTATGGGTGGAGAGGGGTAACTAAGGACTTTCTTATATAGGAGATGGAAAAAACATGGCCGAAAGGGGCGGAGCTGTGTTCACATTCAGAAAAAAAACTACATATAACTGAATAGGATAACTGAAGTGAGCACTAATATATATATATGAGTGCAAGCCAAAAATACATACTATATATAAGAATAAGGCTGCACATCAAACTTAGATAATGGTATAATGCCTCAAGCATATGGAAAAATATTGGAATATACAATGAAAAATGCTACTTGCTAATTTGAACATGTGAATAATGAATTGCATACCTGCTATGAATATTAGAAAAAAGGAGATATTTAGCAATCGCATTGATCAATGTAACTGAGCCCCAAAACCTCGTCAAGGTATATCTCTATATTGGGGTCCCTAGCTCTGTGACCCTAACTGTGTGTCATCTCATTGCAATTAAAAACTGCTATGGGTGGAGAGGGGTAACTAAGGACTTTCTTATATAGGAGATGGAAAAAACATGGCCGAAAGGGGCGGAGCTGTGTTCACATTCAGAAAAAAAACTACATATAACTGAATAGGATAACTGAAGTGAGCACTAATATATATATATGAGTGCAAGCCAAAAATACATACTGTTGGACCCGTAGAAGTCTGGCTTACAGACGAAACGGCCGTCGTCCTTTGGAGGGACTCGCATCCTAGTCACCTCCCGCATTTTTATCTGCACCGATGAAAAGAACGCTTGAATAAAAAAGAAATTGTTTGGCATAGCAGCTGTTTGCGGTCGATTTTTCATCTTCCTGTTGTTGGATCTCCTTAGCTGCTCAATACCGACCAGCACGCTGCGCCTGCAAACCAGCGCTACATGGCAGTCATCAGCACGTGAGCCACTGAACTTGGAGGTAATCTGAGGGCAGGCGGTGCAGGACTTGTTCACTTGTTGCTACAGTTTATTCTTATATATAGTATGTATTTTTGGCTTGCACTCATATATATATATTAGTGCTCACTTCAGTTATCCTATTCAGTTAAATGTAACAAAAAGAGTCCAATATTAGGAAGGAGACAATGTAACAAAAAGAGTCCAATATTAGAAAGGAGACAATGTAACAAAAAGAGTCCAATATTAGGAAGGCGACAATGTAGCAAAAAGAGTCCAATATTAGGTAGGAGACAATGTGACAAAAATAATCCAATATTAGGAAGGAGACAATGTAACAAAAAGTCCAATATTAGGAAGGAGACAATGTAACAAAAAGTCCAATATTAGGAAGGAGACAATGTAACAAAAAGAGCCCAATATTAGGAAGGAGACAATGTAACAAAAAGAGTCCAATATTAGGAAGGAGACTATGTAACAAAAAGAGTCCATTATTAGGAAGGAGACAATGTAACAAATTGAGTCCAATATTAGGAAGGAGACAATGTAACAAAAAGAGTCCAATATTAGGAAGGAGACTATGTAACAAAAAGAGTCCAATATTAGGAAGGAGACAATGTAACAAAAAGAGTCCAATATTAGGAAGGAGACTATGTAACAAAAAGAATCCATTATTAGGAAGGAGACAATGTAACAAAGAGAGTCCATTATTAGGAAGGAGGCAATGTAAGAAATATTGTCACGATACGTGAGCAACTTACTGTACACAAGTGTTACTCAAAGGAGACAATAACCCTTCATATAAAGCCTCTACATATCATATAAATTAAAAACAATAAATTCTTAAGGCGCATAGTTGACATTGTTGGCCATCAGGTAACAATTGTTACCTTTTAAGACATCCACAACAAATTATCACTCCATAAATACATATGGAAATACTGAGAAAACTGAGTGTTTGATAAAATATAAACTTTTGTCAGCATTAAAATTGTTGAAATCATATAACAAAAATACATGTAAATAAGACAAAATAAAAAAAGGATGTGGTAGCTAATAATATGGGACTGCACATATATGTATTCACAGCAAGATACAATGAATCAGTTGCTCCCAAGAAGGGAGGAATAAATCCTGTTCCCCAGACGCTAATATGTAATCCTGGGAAGGTGCTAAGCCCAAGTGATGCCGGAATTCATAAAGAAAAACTCATTAAAACCAGTACATACTTATCAAAGTGCTGTGCGCAGTACCACAAAGGTTGGAAATTCCAAAAGAAGACCCCCCCCGACGCGCGTTTCGCATATGGAGTTACAACTTAATCATGGGGAAGTCCTTTTACTTCTGAATTTAAAAAAAACCCATAAAACCAACAATGTGCAGTATTGAAACAAAAAACACACAAAATATAAAATGGAAAACCAAACAAAAGATCTCAATTGTGGAAAACACCCCTAAAAACCATAAATAGGGGGGAGAAGAAGGGAACGCCTATAGGAAAGGGGCAAAACTCAAGCTTTCATTTAAGCCACAATGACTCATAGTGCCTAAAGTCACTATCCACCTTGTCTCTCTTTGTGCCAGCATCTTGCATATATTTCCGCCTCTAATGCCGCCATGAACTATATCAATGCCAAATCAAAGATTTAGCGTTAGCCATGAAACTGCCTAAAATAACATGGCAATGTTTTTAAAGGTGATATATCCCACACCGTCCTTGCCGCGCCAGTTTCTCTCACATGTTCACGAATTCTTCCCCATGATTAAGCTGTAACTCCATACGCGAAACACGCGTTGGGGATATTTTTTTGAATTTCCAATCTTTTGTGGGACAGCACACGGCAACTGATTCATTGTATCTAGGTGTGAGTACATATATGTGCAGTCCCATATTATTACCTGCCACATCCTTTTTTTTGTTTTGTCTTTTTTCACATGTATTTTTGTAATATGATTTCAAGAATTTTAATGATGACATATAAAATTTAATATTTTATCAAACACTAAGTTTTCTTAATATTTCATACGTATCGTATATATCTGTCTGCGGACGGCTTCTTAACCCATATCTGTTTGCAGAACTAGATTCAGCAATAATATATTCTATCTGTTTTTCATATTTTTCTTCCTAAATTGTTACATTGTTTGTTCCTGTTCACATTCATTTGCAGATCACGAGTAATATATTTTTCATCTTGTATTTTTTTGTTAAGTGTATCCACATCCATAAATCTGTTCTGATACTTAGATGCACACCCCGTTTGTGTCATTCGTCTCTAAAGTTACAAAAAAACGTTTAAAATCGTTCTATTTATTTGTATAGTTCTTTTATCTTTTATCTCTTTACTACTAATAGAAAAAGTTTTGCCACTGTAATCCAATTACCCGAATTATGCGTGCGGACAAAGGGCCGTGGCGGGAGAGACATATTAAAACAATTTTCAGGAATAACAAACCGCTATTTATCTTTATTATTAGCTAATGCTACTTCCTAATATTGAAACTGGCAGTGATGAGCGCTTTATTCTGTGACCCTCGGTAATTGTAAAGTCTTCAAAGCCTGATTTTTTTTGGAAACCTTTTTGGACCTGGACGATGCTCATTACATTGCAAACTTTAGGCTAAAAATATGGAACTTTAGTTGAAAAATAAAATGCCCTGGTTTTTTTTTTTTTTTACTTTGACCAGAAAGCACATAGGGCCGATTCACCAAAATTCTGGCATAAAAACACTTGTACAAAATGACCCAAAATGTTGCCATTTTTTGTGTTTTTATGCTTGTCCTGAGTAGCTCCACAACCTTGGTGGATGAAGTTCAGATTGGAGGGTGCATTATTCAGAATTTACACCACAAAGTGGCGTCTATTACGACGAAAATGTGCCTCAGCACTGCCTGGCGGGGACGCACAGAGGTCGGAATATTCAACAAATTCATTATCGAGGCACAAACTTTTTCATGAATTCGGCGCATCTTACTCCAGCTCTTCCTTCATTAAAACTGGCATGCAGAACGCGCGTCCTGATGAATCGGGCCATAGGGATTAAATGGGGATTAAAATATCTTCCCACAACCACAATGTTGTAATGTCAGAGCTCTGAAAGAGGAATAAGAAGGGAGGATGGTGGAAGATTACTTGTAGATTCAGATTACTGTGTAAGCTGTGCTGTGTGTATACTGTATGGGGAGTAGCACTGTTTATGCCCATAATATGATCTTCCATATTTCACCAGGTTTCTAGACCTAATATACATCTTTCTCTGAGCTGGTGCGTGGCAAATAGCTGCTTTATGTCTATATTCCTGTTGTCCAGTCTATACGTAGCACATGTTCAGAAGCAACAGCAGCATGGAGGACATTATACAGCAGTACTGAGCAGTGTAGATGAGAATCCAGCACTGGGGTGAGTAAAGCTGTTATGAGAATACAGCATGGAGGACATTATACAGCAGTACTGAGCAGTGTAGCTGAGAATCCAGCACTGGGGTGAGTAAAGCTCTTATGAGAATACAGCATGGAGGACATTATACAGCAGTACTGAGCAGTGTAGATGAGAATCCAGCACTGGGGTGAGTAAAGCTCTTATGAGAATACAGCATGGAGGACATTATACAGCAGTACTGAGCAGTGTAGATGAGAATCCAGCACTGGGGTGAGTAAAGCTCTTATGAGAATACAGCATGGAGGACATTATTCAGCAGCACTGAGCAGTGTAGATGAGAATCCAGCACTGGGGTGAGTAAAGCTCTTATGAGAATACAGCATGGAGGACATTATACAGCAGTACTGAGCAGTGTAGAGGAGAATCCAGCACTGGGGTGAGGAAGGCTCTTATGAGAATACAGCATGGAGGACATTATACAGCAGTACTGAGCAGTGTAGATGAGAATCCAGCACTGGGGTGAGTAAAGCTCTTATGAGAATACAGCATGGAGGACATTATTCAGCAGCACTGAGCAGTGTAGATGAGAATCCAGCACTGGGGTGAGTAAAGCTCTTATGAGAATACAGCATGGAGGACATTATACAGCAGTACTGAGCAGTGTAGAGGAGAATCCAGCACTGGGGTGAGGAAGGCTCTTATGAGAATACAGCATGGAGGACATTATACAGCAGTACTGAGCAGTGTAGAGGAGAATCCAGCACTGGGGTGAGGAAGGCTCTTATGAGAATACAGCATGGAGGACATTATACAGCAGTACTGAGCAGTGTAGATGAGAATCCAGCACTGGGGTGAGTAAAGCTCTTATGAGAATACAGCATGGAGGACATTATTCAGCAGCACTGAGCAGTGTAGATGAGAATCCAGCACTGGGGTGAGTAAAGCTCTTATGAGAATACAGCATGGAGGACATTATACAGCAGTACTGAGCAGTGTAGAGGAGAATCCAGCACTGGGGTGAGGAAGGCTCTTATGAGAATACAGCATGGAGGACATTATACAGCAGTACTGAGCAGTGTAGAGGAGAATCCAGCACTGGGGTGAGGAAGGCTCTTATGAGAATACAGCATGGAGGACATTATACAGCAGTACTGAGCAGTGTAGCTGAGAATCCAGAACTGGGGTGAGTAAAGCTCTTATGAGAATACAGCATGGAGGACATTATACAGCAGTACTGAGCAGTGTAGCTGAGAATCCAGAACTGGGGTGAGTAAAGCTCTTATGAGAATACAGCATGGAGGACATTATACAGCAGTACTGAGCAGTGTAGCTGAGAATCCAGAACTGGGGTGAGTACGGCTCTTATGAGAATAACACTGGGGGTGAGATAACACACTTACCTTGTTATCCAAAAAATAAGATCAGGTCTGACAGATGGGTTCGGGCTTATTTTCAGGGGATGTCTTATTTGTTTTTCTATGAACAACAATCCACATTCACTCTTTAACAAAAATATTCAACATTTATTCAAATTTAACTCCGTAACGACCTTGGATGTAGATGTATGTCAAAGCTTGTGTCACTGCCTTTGATGTGGGCTCACGCACACAGCCCACATCTTTCTTGGCACGTGACCGCTGATTTAATCAGCCATTAAGTGCCTCTATCAAGATCCACTCGCAGCTGTTATCTTGTTAAATGCTGCTATCAATTTCTGACATCGGCATTTAAAACATACAGGTAAGGGGCCTGTCATTCTATGCTACTGTACGCGTACCTGTGACGTATGCGCAGGGCGCCGATGGGTTGCCATGACAGCCGGGGAGCTGCTGATGACCACTATAGCTTTCTCAATATGATTCTTCGTAATTTCCGCTATACATACCAGTGCTGATGCACTGCTATGTATAGCACAGCAATTGCAGCTTCATGTCCCCTAAGGGAAAATTAAACACAGTAAAAGATGAGAAGAAAAAAAAGATTTTAAAAAAATATATACATAAAGATTATATATATATATATATATATATATAGATATATATATATATATATCTATATATATATATATATATATATACACATACATATATAGAGAGAGATTGAGATAGAGATGTAGATATATACTGTGTGTGTGTGTATATATATATAATATATATATATATGTAATATATATATATATACACACATACATACATACAGTGTGTCCAGTGTCCACCCATATCCTGTCCAGCGCCATTAACTTGAGAAAGGCGGCAGCTATAGCCATAGAAGTGGTGTCTAGGTATAGTAAAATAGCCTTGCGCTACGCAATGAAACCACATATAGCGCCACCTGGTGGAAAGCAGCGGAGTTAACATTTTTAACTGGAAAACAGAGCGAGATAGAGAAAAAAAGTGAATTACAAGGTTGTCGGGCATCATCAATTCAATACGAATCCACACCTTGCACAGAAATGCTATGATTAGAACGCAGAGGCCACATGTGCATTGCAGCAAGATACAGTATGCTGTGCAGAGCCCAGATGTGCATTGCAGCCAGATACAGTATGCTGTGCAGAGGCCAGATGTGCATTGCAGCAAGATACAGTATGCTGTGCAGAGGCCAGATGTGCATTGCAGCAAGATACAGTATGCTGTGCAGAGCCCAGATGTGCATTGCAGCAAGATACAGTATGCTGTGCAGAGGCCAGATGTGCATTGCAGCAAGATACAATATGCTGTGCAGAGGCCAGATGTGCATTGCAGCAAGATACAGTATGCTGTGCAGAGGCCAGATGTGCATTGCAGCCAGATACAGTATGCTGTGCAGAGGCCAGATGTGCATTGCAGCAAGATACAGTATGCTGTGCAGAGCCCAGATGTGCATTGCAGCAAGATACAGTATGCTGTGCAGAGCCCAGATGTGCATTGCAGCAAGATACAGTATGCTGTGCAGAGGCCAGATGTGCATTGCAGCAAGATACAGTATGCTGTGCAGAGCCCAGATGTGCATTGCAGCAAGATACAGTATGCTGTGCAGAGGCCAGATGTGCATTGCAGCAAGATACAGTATGCTGTGCAGAGCCCAGATGTGCATTGCAGCAAGATACAGTATGCTGTGCAGAGGCCAGATGTGCATTGCAGCAAGATACAGTATGCTGTGCAGAGCCCAGATGTGCATTGCAGCAAGATACAATATGCTGTGCAGAGCCCAGATGTGCATTGCAGCAAGATACAGTATGCTGTGCAGAGGCCAGATGTGCATTGCAGCAAGATACAGTATGCTGTGCAGAGGCCAGATGTGCATTGCAGCTGACGGGGGCCACTAATGAGCGCCATATGCGTGACCAGCATTCAATGTTTTGGGGGGGTCATGGGTTTCATATCATAGCATTTCTGTATACAAGGTGTGGATTCGTATTGAATTGATGATGCCCTACATCTTTGTAATTCACTTTTTTTCTCTCTCTTGTTCCGTTTTCGAGATAAAAATGCTAACTCCGTTGTTTTCCACCAGGTGGCGCTATAGGTGGTTTCATTGCGTAGCGCATGGCTACTTTACTATACCTAGACACCACTTCTGTGCCTATAGCTGCCGCCGTTCTCAAGTTAATGGCGGTGGTCAGGATATGAGTGGACACACTGTATATAGGTGCAGTGTATACAGGATATGGGTGGACGCACTGTATATAGGTGCAGTGTATACAGGATATGGGTGGACACACTGTATACAGGTGCAGTATATACAGGATATGGGTGGACACACTGTATATAGGTGCGGTGTATACAGGATATGGGTGGACACTCTGTATATAGGTGCAGTGTATACAGGATATGGGTGGACGCACTGTATATAGGTGCGGTGTATTCAGGATATGGGTGGACACACTGTATACAGGTGCAGTATATACAGGATATGGGTGGACACACTGTATATAGGTGCGGTGTATACAGGATATGGGTGGACACACTGTATATAGGTGCAGTATATACAGGATATGGGTGGACACACTGTATATAGGTGTGGTGTATTCAGGATATGGGTGGACACACTGTATATAGGTGCAGTGTATACAGGATATGGGTGGACACACTGTGTAGAGGTGCGGTGTATACAGGATATGGGTGGACACACTGTATATAGGTGCGGTGTATACAGGATATGGGTGGACACACTGTATATAGGTGCGGTGTATACAGGATATAGGTGGACACACTGTATAGAGGTGCGGTGTATACAGGATATGGGTGGACACACTGTATATAGGTGCGGTGTATACAGGATATGGGTGGACACACTGTATAGAGGTGCGGTGTATACAGGATATGGGTGGACACACTGTATATAGGTGCGGTGTATTCAGGATATGGGTGGACACACTGTATATAGGTGCAGTGTATACAGGATATGGGTGGACACACTGTGTAGAGGTGCGGTGTATACAGGATATGGGTGGACACACGGTATAGAGGTGCGGTGTATACAGGATATGGGTGGACACACTGTATATAGGTGCGGTGTATACAGGATATGGGTGGACACGCTGTATATAGGTGCGGTGTATACAGGATATGGGTGGACACACTGTATATAGGTGCGGTGTATACAGGATATGGGTGGACACACTGTATATAGGTGCGGTGTATACAGGATATAGGTGGACACACTGTATAGAGGTGCGGTGTATACAGGATATGGGTGGACACACTGTATATAGGTGCGGTGTATACAGGATATGGGTGGACACACTGTATAGAGGTGCGGTGTATACAGGATATGGGTGGACACACTGTATATAGGTGCGGTGTATACAGGATATGGGTGGACGCACTGTATAGAGGTGCGGCGTATACAGGATATGGGTGACACACTGTATATAGGTGCGGTATATACAGGATATCGGTGGACACACTGTATATAGGTGCGGTGTATACAGGATATGGGTGGACACACTGTATATAGGTGCGGTGTATACAGGATATGGGTGGACACACTGTATATAGGTGCGGTGTATACAGGATATACGTGGACGCACTGTATATAGGTGCGGTGTATACAGGATATGGATGGACGCACTGTGTAGAGGTGCAGGGTGTATACAGGATATGGGTGGACACACTGTATATAGGTGCAGGGTGTATACAGGATATGGGTGGACACACTGTATATAGGTGCGGTGTATACAGGATATGGGTGGACACACTGTGTAGAGGTGCGGTGTATACAGGATATGGGTGGACACACTGTATAGAGGTGCATTGTATACAGGAGATGGGTGGACACACTGTATATAGGTGCGGTGTATACAGGATATGGGTGGACACACTGTATATAGGTGCGGTGTATACAGGATATGGGTGGACACACTGTATAGAGGTTCGGTGTATACAGGATATGGGTGGACACACTGTATATAGGTGCGGTGTATACAGGATATGGGTGGACACACTGTGTAGAGGTGCGGTGTATACAGGATATGGGTGGACACACTGTATATAGGTGCGGTGTATACAGGATATGGGTGGACACACTGTATATAGGTGCAGGGTGTATACAGGATATGGGTGGACACACTGTATATAGGTGCAGGGTGTATACAGGATATGGGTGGACACACTGTATATAGGTGCAGGGTGTATACAGGATATGGGTGGACACACTGTATATAGGTGCGGTGTATACAGGATATGGGTGGACACACTGTGTAGAGGTGCGGTGTATACAGGATATGGGTGGACACACTGTATAGAGGTGCGGTGTATACAGGATATGGGTGGTCACACTGTATATAGGTGCATTGTATACAGGAGATGGGTGGACACACTGTATATAGGTGCGGTGTATACAGGATATGGGTGGACACACTGTATATAGGTGCAGTGTATACAGGATATGGGTGGACACACTGTGTAGAGGTGCGGTGTATACAGGATATGGGTGGACACACGGTATAGAGGTGCGGTGTATACAGGATATGGGTGGACACACTGTATAGAGGTGCGGTGTATACAGGAGATGGGTGGACACACTGTATAGAGGTGCGGTGTATACAGGATATGGGTGGACACGCTGTATATAGGTGCGGTGTATACAGGATATGGGTGGACACACTGTATATAGGTGCGATGTATACAGGATATGGGTGGACACACTGTATATAGGTGCGGTGTATACAGGATATAGGTGGTCACACTGTATAGAGGTGCGGTGTATACAGGATATGGGTGGACACACTGTATATAGGTGCGGTGTATACAGGATATGGGTGGACACACTGTATAGAGGTGCGGTGTATACAGGATATGGGTGGACACACTGTATATAGGTGCGGTGTCTTCAGGATATGGGTGGACACACTGTATATAGGTGCAGTGTATACAGGATATGGGTGGACACACTGTGTAGAGGTGCGGTGTATACAGGATATGGGTGGACACACGGTATAGAGGTGCGGTGTATACAGGATATGGGTGGACACACTGTATATAGGTGCGGTGTATACAGGATATGGGTGGACACGCTGTATATAGGTGCGGTGTATACAGGATATGGGTGGACACACTGTATATAGGTGCGGTGTATACAGGATATGGGTGGACACGCTGTATATAGGTGCGGTGTATACAGGATATGGGTGGACACGCTGTATAGAGGTGCGGTGTATACAGGATATGGGTGGACACACTGTATATAGGTGCGGTGTATACAGGATATGGGTGGACACACTGTATATAGGTGCGGTGTATACAGGATATGGGTGGACACACTGTATATAGGTGCGGTGTATACAGGATATGGGTGGACACACTGTATAGAGGTGCGGTATATACAGGATATGGGTGGACACACTGTATATAGGTGCGGTATATACAGGATATGGGTGGACACACTGTATATAGGTGCGGTGTATACAGGATATGGGTGGACACACTGTATATAGGTGCGGTGTAGACAGGATATAGGTGGACGCACTGTATATAGGTGCGGTGTATACAGGATATGGATGGACGCACTGTATATAGGTGCGGTGTATACAGGATATGGGTGGACACACTGTATAGGTGCGGTATATACAGGATATGGGTGGACACACTGTATAGAGGTGCGGTGTATACAGGATATGGGTGGACACACTGTATATAGGTGCGGTGTATACAGGATATGGGTGGACACACTGTATATAGGTGCAGTGTATACAGGATATGGGTGTACACACTGTATATAGGTGCGGTGTATACAGGATATAGGTGGACACACTGTATAGAGGTGCGGTGTATACAGGATATGGGTGGACACACTGTATATAGGTGCGGTGTATACAGGATATGGGTGGACACACTGTATATAGGTGCGGTGTATACAGGATATGGGTGGACACACTGTATATAGGTGCGGTGTATACAGGATATGGGTGGACACACTGTGTAGAGGTGCGGTGTATACAGGATATGGGTGGACACACTGTGTAGAGGTGCGGTGTATACAGGATATGAGTGGACACACTGTATAGAGGTGCGGTGTATACAGGATATGGGTGGACACACTGTATATAGGTGCATTGTATACAGGAGATGGGTGGACACACTGTATAGAGGTGCGGTGTATACAGGATATGGGTGGACACGCTGTATATAGGTGCGGTGTATACAGGATATGGGTGGACACGCTGTATATAGGTGCAGTGTATACAGGATATGGGTGGACACGCTGTATATAGGTGCGGTGTATACAGGATATGGGTGGACACGCTGTATATAGGTGCGGTGTATACAGGATATGGGTGGACACACTGTATATAGGTGCGGTGTATACAGGATATGGGTGGACACACTGTATATAGGTGCGGTGTATACAGGATATGGGTGGACACACTGTATAGAGGTGCGGTATATACAGGATATGGGTGACACACTGTATATAGGTGCGGTATATACAGGATATCGGTGGACACACTGTATATAGGTGCGGTGTATACAGGATATGGGTGGACACACTGTATATAGGTGCGGTGTATACAGGATATGGGTGGACACACTGTATATAGGTGCGGTGTATACAGGATATAGGTGGACGCACTGTATATAGGTGCGGTGTATACAGGATATGGATGGACGCACTGTGTAGAGGTGCAGGGTGTATACAGGATATGGGTGGACACACTGTATATAGGTGCAGGGTGTATACAGGATATGGGTGGACACACTGTATATAGGTGCAGGGTGTATACAGGATATGGGTGGACACACTGTATAGAGGTGCGGTGTATACAGGATATGGGTGGACACACTGTATATAGGTGCGGTGTCTTCAGGATATGGGTGGACACACTGTATATAGGTGCAGTGTATACAGGATATGGGTGGACACACTGTGTAGAGGTGCGGTGTATACAGGATATGGGTGGACACACGGTATAGAGGTGCGGTGTATACAGGATATGGGTGGACACACTGTATATAGGTGCGGTGTATACAGGATATGGGTGGACACGCTGTATATAGGTGCGGTGTATACAGGATATGGGTGGACACACTGTATATAGGTGCGGTGTATACAGGATATGGGTGGACACGCTGTATATAGGTGCGGTGTATACAGGATATGGGTGGACACGCTGTATAGAGGTGCGGTGTATACAGGATATGGGTGGACACACTGTATATAGGTGCGGTGTATACAGGATATGGGTGGACACACTGTATATAGGTGCGGTGTATACAGGATATGGGTGGACACACTGTATATAGGTGCGGTGTATACAGGATATGGGTGGACACACTGTATAGAGGTGCGGTATATACAGGATATGGGTGGACACACTGTATATAGGTGCGGTATATACAGGATATGGGTGGACACACTGTATATAGGTGCGGTGTATACAGGATATGGGTGGACACACTGTATATAGGTGCGGTGTAGACAGGATATAGGTGGACGCACTGTATATAGGTGCGGTGTATACAGGATATGGATGGACGCACTGTATATAGGTGCGGTGTATACAGGATATGGGTGGACACACTGTATAGGTGCGGTATATACAGGATATGGGTGGACACACTGTATATAGGTGCGGTGTATACAGTATATGGGTGGACACACTGTATAGAGGTGCGGTGTATACAGGATATGGGTGGACACACTGTATATAGGTGCGGTGTATACAGGATATGGGTGGACACACTGTATATAGGTGCAGTGTATACAGGATATGGGTGTACACACTGTATATAGGTGCGGTGTATACAGGATATAGGTGGACACACTGTATAGAGGTGCGGTGTATACAGGATATGGGTGGACACACTGTATATAGGTGCGGTGTATACAGGATATGGGTGGACACACTGTATATAGGTGCGGTGTATACAGGATATGGGTGGACACACTGTATATAGGTGCGGTGTATACAGGATATGGGTGGACACACTGTGTAGAGGTGCGGTGTATACAGGATATGGGTGGACACACTGTGTAGAGGTGCGGTGTATACAGGATATGAGTGGACACACTGTATAGAGGTGCGGTGTATACAGGATATGGGTGGACACACTGTATATAGGTGCATTGTATACAGGAGATGGGTGGACACACTGTATAGAGGTGCGGTGTATACAGGATATGGGTGGACACGCTGTATATAGGTGCGGTGTATACAGGATATGGGTGGACACGCTGTATATAGGTGCAGTGTATACAGGATATGGGTGGACACGCTGTATATAGGTGCGGTGTATACAGGATATGGGTGGACACGCTGTATATAGGTGCGGTGTATACAGGATATGGGTGGACACACTGTATATAGGTGCGGTGTATACAGGATATGGGTGGACACACTGTATATAGGTGCGGTGTATACAGGATATGGGTGGACACACTGTATAGAGGTGCGGTATATACAGGATATGGGTGACACACTGTATATAGGTGCGGTATATACAGGATATCGGTGGACACACTGTATATAGGTGCGGTGTATACAGGATATGGGTGGACACACTGTATATAGGTGCGGTGTATACAGGATATGGGTGGACACACTGTATATAGGTGCGGTGTATACAGGATATAGGTGGACGCACTGTATATAGGTGCGGTGTATACAGGATATGGATGGACGCACTGTGTAGAGGTGCAGGGTGTATACAGGATATGGGTGGACACACTGTATATAGGTGCAGGGTGTATACAGGATATGGGTGGACACACTGTATATAGGTGCAGGGTGTATACAGGATATGGGTGGACACACTGTATATAGGTGCGGTGTATACAGGATATGGGTGGACACGCTGTATAGAGGTGCGGTGTATACAGGATATGGGTGGACACACTGTATATAGGTGCGGTGTATACAGGATATGGGTGGACACACTGTATATAGGTGCGGTGTATACAGGATATGGGTGGACACACTGTATATAGGTGCGGTGTATACAGGATATGGGTGGACACACTGTATAGAGGTGCGGTATATACAGGATATGGGTGGACACACTGTATATAGGTGCGGTATATACAGGATATCGGTGGACACACTGTATATAGGTGCGGTGTATACAGGATATGGGTGGACACACTGTATATAGGTGCGGTGTATACAGGATATGGGTGGACACACTGTATATAGGTGCGGTGTAGACAGGATATAGGTGGACGCACTGTATATAGGTGCGGTGTATACAGGATATGGATGGACGCACTGTATATAGGTGCGGTGTATACAGGATATGGGTGGACACACTGTGTATAGGTGCGGTATATATGGGTGGACACACTGTATATAGGTGCGGTGTATACAGTATATGGGTGGACACACTGTATAGAGGTGCGGTGTATACAGGATATGGGTGGACACACTGTATATAGGTGCGGTGTATACAGGATATGGGTGGACACACTGTATATAGGTGCAGTGTATACAGGATATGGGTGTACACACTGTATATAGGTGCGGTGTATACAGGATATAGGTGGACACACTGTATAGAGGTGCGGTGTATACAGGATATGGGTGGACACACTGTATATAGGTGCGGTGTATACAGGATATGGGTGGACACACTGTATATAGGTGCGGTGTATACAGGATATGGGTGGACACACTGTATATAGGTGCGGTGTATACAGGATATGGGTGGACACACTGTGTAGAGGTGCGGTGTATACAGGATATGGGTGGACACACTGTGTAGAGGTGCGGTGTATACAGGATATGGGTGGACACACTGTATAGAGGTGCGATGTATACAGGATATGGGTGGACACACTGTATATAGGTGCATTGTATACAGGAGATGGGTGGACACACTGTATAGAGGTGCGGTGTATACAGGATATGGGTGGACACGCTGTATATAGGTGCGGTGTATACAGGATATGGGTGGACACGCTGTATATAGGTGCGGTGTATACAGGATATGGGTGGACACGCTGTATATAGGTGCGGTGTATACAGGATATGGGTGGACACACTGTATATAGGTGCGGTGTATACAGGATATGGGTGGACACACTGTATAGAGGTGCGGTGTATACAGGATATGGGTGGACACACTGTATATAGGTGCGGTGTATACAGGATATGGGTGGACACACTGTATAGAGGTGCGGTATATACAGGATATGGTGGACACACTGTATAGAGGTGCGGTATATACAGGATATCGGTGGACACACTGTATATAGGTGCGGTGTATACAGGATATGGGTGGACACACTGTATATAGGTGCGGTGTATACAGGATATGGGTGGACACACTGTATATAGGTGCGGTGTATACAGGATATAGGTGGACGCACTGTATATAGGTGCGGTGTATACAGGATATGGATGGACGCACTGTGTAGAGGTGCAGGGTGTATACAGGATATGGGTGGACACACTGTATAGAGGTGCAGGGTGTATACAGGATATGGGTGGACACACTGTATATAGGTGCGGTGTATACAGGATATGGGTGGACACACTGTGTAGAGGTGCGGTGTATACAGGATATGGGTGGACACACTGTATAGAGGTGCATTGTATACAGGAGATGGGTGGACACACTGTATATAGGTGCGGTGTATACAGGATATGGGTGGACACACTGTATATAGGTGCGGTGTATACAGGATATGGGTGGACACACTGTGTATAGGTGCGGTATATACAGGATATGGGTGGACACACTGTATATAGGTGCGGTGTATACAGTATATGGGTGGACACACTGTATAGAGGTGCGGTGTATACAGGATATGGGTGGACACACTGTATATAGGTGCGGTGTATACAGGATATGGGTGGACGCACTGTATATAGGTGCGGTGTATACAGGATATGGGTGGACACACTGTGTATAGGTGCGGTATATACAGGATATGGGTGGACACACTGTATATAGGTGCGGTGTATACAGTATATGGGTGGACACACTGTATAGAGGTGCGGTGTATACAGGATATGGGTGGACACACTGTATATAGGTGCGGTGTATACAGGATATGGGTGGACACACTGTATATAGGTGCAGTGTATACAGGATATGGGTGTACACACTGTATAGAGGTGCGGTGTATACAGGATATGGGTGGACACACTGTATATAGGTGCGGTGTATACAGGATATGGGTGGACACACTGTGTAGAGGTGCGGTGTATACAGGATATGGGTGGACACACTGTGTAGAGGTGCGGTGTATACAGGATATGGGTGGACACACTGTATAGAGGTGCGGTGTATACAGGATATGGGTGGACACACTGTATATAGGTGCATTGTATACAGGAGATGGGTGGACACACTGTATAGAGGTGCGGTGTATACAGGATATGGGTGGACACGCTGTATATAGGTGCGGTGTATACAGGATATGGGTGGACACGCTGTATATAGGTGCAGTGTATACAGGATATGGGTGGACACACTGTGTAGAGGTGCGGTGTATACAGGATATGGGTGGACACACTGTATATAGGTGCGGTGTATACAGGATATGGGTGGACACACTGTATATAGGTGCGGTGTATACAGGATATAGGTGGACACACTGTATAGAGGTGCGGTGTATACAGGATATGGGTGGACACACTGTATATAGGTGCGGTGTATACAGGATATGGGTGGACACACTGTATAGAGGTGCGGTGTATACAGGATATGGGTGGACACACTGTATATAGGTGCGGTGTATTCAGGATATGGGTGGACACACTGTATATAGGTGCAGTGTATACAGGATATGGGTGGACACACTGTGTAGAGGTGCGGTGTATACAGGATATGGGTGGACACACGGTATAGAGGTGCGGTGTATACAGGATATGGGTGGACACACTGTATATAGGTGCGGTGTATACAGGATATGGGTGGACACGCTGTATATAGGTGCGGTGTATACAGGATATGGGTGGACACACTGTATATAGGTGCGGTGTATACAGGATATGGGTGGACACACTGTATATAGGTGCGGTGTATACAGGATATAGGTGGACACACTGTATAGAGGTGCGGTGTATACAGGATATGGGTGGACACACTGTATATAGGTGCGGTGTATACAGGATATGGGTGGACACACTGTATAGAGGTGCGGTGTATACAGGATATGGGTGGACACACTGTATATAGGTGCGGTGTATACAGGATATGGGTGGACGCACTGTATAGAGGTGCGGCGTATACAGGATATGGGTGACACACTGTATATAGGTGCGGTATATACAGGATATCGGTGGACACACTGTATATAGGTGCGGTGTATACAGGATATGGGTGGACACACTGTATATAGGTGCGGCGTATACAGGATATGGGTGGACACACTGTATATAGGTGCGGTGTATACAGGATATACGTGGACGCACTGTATATAGGTGCGGTGTATACAGGATATGGATGGACGCACTGTGTAGAGGTGCAGGGTGAATACAGGATATGGGTGGACACACTGTATATAGGTGCAGGGTGTAAACAGGATATGGGTGGACACACTGTATATAGGTGCGGTGTATACAGGATATGGGTGGACACACTGTGTAGAGGTGCGGTGTATACAGGATATGGGTGGACACACTGTATAGAGGTGCATTGTATACAGGAGATGGGTGGACACACTGTATAGAGGTGCGGTGTATACAGGATATGGGTGGACACACTGTATAGAGGTGCGGTGTATACAGGATATGGGTGGACACGCTGTATATAGGTGCGGTGTATACAGGATATGGGTGGACACGCTGTATATAGGTGCAGTGTATACAGGATATGGGTGGACACGCTGTATATGGGTGCGGTGTATACAGGATATGGGTGGACACACTGTATATAGGTGCGGTGTATACAGGATATGGGTGGACACGCTGTATATAGGTGCGGTGTATACAGGATATGGGTGGACACGCTGTATAGAGGTGCGGTGTATACAGGATATGGGTGGACACACTGTATATAGGTGCGGTGTATACAGGATATGGGTGGACACACTGTATATAGGTGCGGTGTATACAGGATATGGGTGGACACACTGTATATAGGTGCGGTGTATACAGGATATGGGTGGACACACTGTATAGGTGCGGTATATACAGGATATGGGTGGACACACTGTATATAGGTGCGGTGTATACAGTATATGGGTGGACACACTGTATAGAGGTGCGGTGTATACAGGATATGGGTGGACACACTGTATATAGGTGCGGTGTATACAGGATATGGGTGGACACACTGTATAGAGGTGCATTGTATACAGGAGATGGGTGGACACACTGTATATAGGTGCGGTGTATACAGGATATGGGTGGACACACTGTATATAGGTGCGGTGTATACAGGATATGGGTGGACACACTGTATATAGGTGCGGTGTAGACAGGATATAGGTGGACGCACTGTATATAGGTGCGGTGTATACAGGATATGGATGGACGCACTGTATATAGGTGCGGTGTATACAGGATATGGGTGGACACACTGTATAGGTGCGGTATATACAGGATATGGGTGGACACACTGTATATAGGTGCGGTGTATACAGTATATGGGTGGACACACTGTATAGAGGTGCGGTGTATACAGGATATGGGTGGACACACTGTATATAGGTGCGGTGTATACAGGATATGGGTGGACACACTGTATAGAGGTGCATTGTATACAGGAGATGGGTGGACACACTGTATATAGGTGCGGTGTATACAGGATATGGGTGGACACACTGTATATAGGTGCGGTGTATACAGGATATGGGTGGACACACTGTGTATAGGTGCGGTATATACAGGATATGGGTGGACACACTGTATATAGGTGCGGTGTATACAGTATATGGGTGGACACACTGTATAGAGGTGCGGTGTATACAGGATATGGGTGGACACACTGTATATAGGTGCGGTGTATACAGGATATGGGTGGACGCACTGTATATAGGTGCGGTGTATACAGGATATGGGTGGACACACTGTGTATAGGTGCGGTATATACAGGATATGGGTGGACACACTGTATATAGGTGCGGTGTATACAGTATATGGGTGGACACACTGTATAGAGGTGCGGTGTATACAGGATATGGGTGGACACACTGTATATAGGTGCGGTGTATACAGGATATGGGTGGACACACTGTATATAGGTGCAGTGTATACAGGATATGGGTGTACACACTGTATAGAGGTGCGGTGTATACAGGATATGGGTGGACACACTGTATATAGGTGCGGTGTATACAGGATATGGGTGGACACACTGTGTAGAGGTGCGGTGTATACAGGATATGGGTGGACACACTGTGTAGAGGTGCGGTGTATACAGGATATGGGTGGACACACTGTATAGAGGTGCGGTGTATACAGGATATGGGTGGACACACTGTATATAGGTGCATTGTATACAGGAGATGGGTGGACACACTGTATAGAGGTGCGGTGTATACAGGATATGGGTGGACACGCTGTATATAGGTGCGGTGTATACAGGATATGGGTGGACACGCTGTATGTAGGTGCAGTGTATACAGGATATGGGTGGACACACTGTGTAGAGGTGCGGTGTATACAGGATATGGGTGGACACACTGTATATAGGTGCGGTGTATACAGGATATGGGTGGACACACTGTATATAGGTGCGGTGTATACAGGATATAGGTGGACACACTGTATAGAGGTGCGGTGTATACAGGATATGGGTGGACACACTGTATATAGGTGCGGTGTATACAGGATATGGGTGGACACACTGTATAGAGGTGCGGTGTATACAGGATATGGGTGGACACACTGTATATAGGTGCGGTGTATTCAGGATATGGGTGGACACACTGTATATAGGTGCAGTGTATACAGGATATGGGTGGACACACTGTGTAGAGGTGCGGTGTATACAGGATATGGGTGGACACACGGTATAGAGGTGCGGTGTATACAGGATATGGGTGGACACACTGTATATAGGTGCGGTGTATACAGGATATGGGTGGACACGCTGTATATAGGTGCGGTGTATACAGGATATGGGTGGACACACTGTATATAGGTGCGGTGTATACAGGATATGGGTGGACACACTGTATATAGGTGCGGTGTATACAGGATATAGGTGGACACACTGTATAGAGGTGCGGTGTATACAGGATATGGGTGGACACACTGTATATAGGTGCGGTGTATACAGGATATGGGTGGACACACTGTATAGAGGTGCGGTGTATACAGGATATGGGTGGACACACTGTATATAGGTGCGGTGTATACAGGATATGGGTGGACGCACTGTATAGAGGTGCGGCGTATACAGGATATGGGTGACACACTGTATATAGGTGCGGTATATACAGGATATCGGTGGACACACTGTATATAGGTGCGGTGTATACAGGATATGGGTGGACACACTGTATATAGGTGCGGTGTATACAGGATATGGGTGGACACACTGTATATAGGTGCGGTGTATACAGGATATACGTGGACGCACTGTATATAGGTGCGGTGTATACAGGATATGGATGGACGCACTGTGTAGAGGTGCAGGGTGAATACAGGATATGGGTGGACACACTGTATATAGGTGCAGGGTGTATACAGGATATGGGTGGACACACTGTATATAGGTGCGGTGTATACAGGATATGGGTGGACACACTGTGTAGAGGTGCGGTGTATACAGGATATGGGTGGACACACTGTATAGAGGTGCATTGTATACAGGAGATGGGTGGACACACTGTATATAGGTGCGGTGTATACAGGATATGGGTGGACACACTGTATATAGGTGCGGTGTATACAGGATATGGGTGGACACACTGTATAGAGGTTCGGTGTATACAGGATATGGGTGGACACACTGTATATAGGTGCGGTGTATACAGGATATGGGTGGACACACTGTGTAGAGGTGCGGTGTATACAGGATATGGGTGGACACACTGTATATAGGTGCGGTGTATACAGGATATGGGTGGACACACTGTATATAGGTGCAGGGTGTATACAGGATATGGGTGGACACACTGTATATAGGTGCAGGGTGTATACAGGATATGGGTGGACACACTGTATATAGGTGCAGGGTGTATACAGGATATGGGTGGACACACTGTATATAGGTGCGGTGTATACAGGATATGGGTGGACACACTGTGTAGAGGTGCGGTGTATACAGGATATGGGTGGACACACTGTATAGAGGTGCGGTGTATACAGGATATGGGTGGACACACTGTATATAGGTGCATTGTATACAGGAGATGGGTGGACACACTGTATATAGGTGCGGTGTATACAAGATATGGGTGGACACACTGTATATAGGTGCAGTGTATACAGGATATGGGTGGACACACTGTGTAGAGGTGCGGTGTATACAGGATATGGGTGGACACACGGTATAGAGGTGCGGTGTATACAGGATATGGGTGGACACACTGTATATAGGTGCGGTGTATACAGGAGATGGGTGGACACACTGTATAGAGGTGCGGTGTATACAGGATATGGGTGGACACGCTGTATATAGGTGCGGTGTATACAGGATATGGGTGGACACACTGTATATAGGTGCGATGTATACAGGATATGGGTGGACACACTGTATATAGGTGCGGTGTATACAGGATATCGGTGGACGCACTGTATATAGGTGCGGTGTATACAGGATATGGATGGACGCACTGTGTAGAGGTGCAGGGTGTATACAGGATATGGGTGGACGCACTGTATATAGGTGCAGGGTGTATACAGGATATGGGTGGACACACTGTATATAGGTGCAGGGTGTATACAGGATATGGGTGGACACACTGTATATAGGTGCGGTGTATACAGGATATGGGTGGACACGCTGTATAGAGGTGCGGTGTATACAGGATATGGGTGGACACACTGTATATAGGTGCGGTGTATACAGGATATGGGTGGACACACTGTATATAGGTGCGGTGTATACAGGATATGGGTGGACACACTGTATATAGGTGCGGTGTATACAGGATATGGGTGGACACACTGTATAGAGGTGCGGTATATACAGGATATGGGTGGACACACTGTATATAGGTGCGGTATATACAGGATATCGGTGGACACACTGTATATAGGTGCGGTGTATACAGGATATGGGTGGACACACTGTATATAGGTGCGGTGTATACAGGATATGGGTGGACACACTGTATATAGGTGCGGTGTAGACAGGATATAGGTGGACGCACTGTATATAGGTGCGGTGTATACAGGATATGGATGGACGCACTGTATATAGGTGCGGTGTATACAGGATATGGGTGGACACACTGTGTATAGGTGCGGTATATACAGGATATGGGTGGACACACTGTATATAGGTGCGGTGTATACAGTATATGGGTGGACACACTGTATAGAGGTGCGGTGTATACAGGATATGGGTGGACACACTGTATATAGGTGCGGTGTATACAGGATATGGGTGGACACACTGTATATAGGTGCAGTGTATACAGGATATGGGTGTACACACTGTATATAGGTGCGGTGTATACAGGATATAGGTGGACACACTGTATAGAGGTGCGGTGTATACAGGATATGGGTGGACACACTGTATATAGGTGCGGTGTATACAGGATATGGGTGGACACACTGTATATAGGTGCGGTGTATACAGGATATGGGTGGACACACTGTATATAGGTGCGGTGTATACAGGATATGGGTGGACACACTGTGTAGAGGTGCGGTGTATACAGGATATGGGTGGACACACTGTATAGAGGTGCGATGTATACAGGATATGGGTGGACACACTGTATATAGGTGCATTGTATACAGGAGATGGGTGGACACACTGTATAGAGGTGCGGTGTATACAGGATATGGGTGGACACGCTGTATATAGGTGCGGTGTATACAGGATATGGGTGGACACGCTGTATATAGGTGCGGTGTATACAGGATATGGGTGGACACGCTGTATATAGGTGCGGTGTATACAGGATATGGGTGGACACACTGTATATAGGTGCGGTGTATACAGGATATGGGTGGACACACTGTATAGAGGTGCGGTGTATACAGGATATGGGTGGACACACTGTATATAGGTGCGGTGTATACAGGATATGGGTGGACACACTGTATAGAGGTGCGGTATATACAGGATATGGTGGACACACTGTATAGAGGTGCGGTATATACAGGATATCGGTGGACACACTGTATATAGGTGCGGTGTATACAGGATATGGGTGGACACACTGTATATAGGTGCGGTGTATACAGGATATGGGTGGACACACTGTATATAGGTGCGGTGTATACAGGATATAGGTGGACGCACTGTATATAGGTGCGGTGTATACAGGATATGGATGGACGCACTGTGTAGAGGTGCAGGGTGTATACAGGATATGGGTGGACACACTGTATATAGGTGCAGGGTGTATACAGGATATGGGTGGACACACTGTATATAGGTGCGGTGTATACAGGATATGGGTGGACACACTGTGTAGAGGTGCGGTGTATACAGGATATGGGTGGACACACTGTATAGAGGTGCATTGTATACAGGAGATGGGTGGACACACTGTATATAGGTGCGGTGTATACAGGATATGGGTGGACACACTGTATAGAGGTGCATTGTATACAGGATATGGGTGGACACACTGTATATAGGTGCGGTGTATACAGGATATGGGTGGACACACTGTGTAGAGGTGCGGTATATACAGGATATGGGTGGACACACTGTATATAGGTGCGGTGTATACAGTATATGGGTGGACACACTGTATAGAGGTGCGGTGTATACAGGATATGGGTGGACACACTGTATATAGGTGCGGTGTATACAGGATATGGGTGGACGCACTGTATATAGGTGCGGTGTATACAGGATATGGGTGGACACACTGTGTATAGGTGCGGTATATACAGGATATGGGTGGACACACTGTATATAGGTGCGGTGTATACAGTATATGGGTGGACACACTGTATAGAGGTGCGGTGTATACAGGATATGGGTGGACACACTGTATATAGGTGCGGTGTATACAGGATATGGGTGGACACACTGTATATAGGTGCAGTGTATACAGGATATGGGTGTACACACTGTATATAGGTGCGGTGTATACAGGATATAGGTGGACACACTGTATAGAGGTGCGGTGTATACAGGATATGGGTGGACACACTGTATATAGGTGCGGTGTATACAGGATATGGGTGGACACACTGTATATAGGTGCGGTGTATACAGGATATGGGTGGACACGCTGTATATAGGTGCGGTGTATACAGGATATGGGTGGACACACTGTATATAGGTGCAGTGTATACAGGATATGGGTGGACACACTGTATATAGGTGCGGTGTATACAGGATATGGGTGGACACACTGTATATAGGTGCGGTGTATACAGGATATGGGTGGACACACTGTATATAGGTGCGGTGTATACAGGATATGGGTGGACACGCTGTATATAGGTGCGGTGTATACAGGATATGGGTGGACACACTGTATATAGGTGCGGTGTATACAGGATATGGGTGGACACACTGTGTAGAGGTGCGGTGTATACAGGATATGGGTGGACACACTGTATATAGGTGCGGTGTATACAGGATATGGGTGGTGTGAGGTATCAACCGGCTGTATTACAAAAGGCCGGTATGTTTTGCAGAAGCGTGGGTGCTCTGCAATGTGAAACTGGCTGGGACCTGTGGTTCCACAGGATTGCATTCATGCAGAGCCATGGAAGGGTGTGTGATGCTGATTACACACTCCTTACCACCTGTGGGTGTGGCTCCAGGGGTTAAAGCAATCCTGTCTCTGAACCTGGGTGGAGAGTGTCGAGGGCAGTCTAGGGAGAGACTGGCTCTAGACTTCCAGTGTGTGTGCTGGAGATGGAGAGAGCAGAAGCAGGGTGTTTTGCACTCCTCCGGAGACCTTCTTCTGAAGGAAGGGGCTTTTAGGTCCATGTGTAAAGCCATGTGGCTGGAGCCAGGGGGAACCTGGAAAGGACACTAGCCACCTTAAGAGGAAGGTAACTGGGATTGGACCTGGGGTCTGGATACTGACAAGGGTCAGTGACACATGGGTGGCAGTCCAAAAGTGTGTGGACTTTATATTATGTGTTGGTCTTTGAGGAGAAAGCCAACGAACGGCATCTTTATGTTATGTGACCTGATATGGTTTATGGACCTGTTAATAAACCAGATGGTCTGTTAAAGAGACCAATTACTCTGGCGTGCTTTAATCCCGCTACCTGATGTGTGGCCCACATACACTTGGGGCCCACATTGTCACAGTGGACACACTGTATAGAGGTGCAGGGTGTATACAGGATATGGGTGGACACACTGTATAGAGGTGCAGTGTATACAGGATATGGGTGCACACACTGTATAGAGGTGCAGTGTATACAGGATATGGGTGGACACACTGTATAGAGGTGCAGGGTGTATACAGGATATGGGTGGACACACTGTATATAGGTGCAGGGTGTATACAGGATATGGGTGGACACACTGTATATAGGTGCGGTGTATACAGGATATGGGTGGACACACTGTGTAGAGGTGCGGTGTATACAGGATATGGGTGGACACACTGTATATAGGTGCGGTGTATACAGGAGATGGGTGGACACACTGTATAGAGGTGCATTGTATACAGGAGATGGGTGGACACACTGTATATAGGTGCGGTGTATACAGGATATGGGTGGACACACTGTATATAGGTGCGGTGTATACAGAATATAGGTGGACACACTGTATAGAGGTTCGGTGTATACAGGATATGGGTGGACACACTGTATATAGGTGCAGTGTATACAGGATATGGGTGGACACACTGTATATAGGTGCGGTGTATACAGGATATGGGTGGACACACTGTATATAGGTGCAGGGTGTATAGAGGATATGGGTGGACACACTGTATATAGGTGCAGGGTGTATACAGGATATGGGTGGACACACTGTATATAGGTGCGGTGTATACAGGATATGGGTGGACACACTGTGTAGAGGTGCGGTGTATACAGGATATGGGTGGACACACTGTATATAGGTGCGGTGTATACAGGATATGGGTGGACACACTGTATATAGGTGCAGGGTGTATACAGGATATGGGTGGACACACTGTATATAGGTGCAGGGTGTATACAGGATATGGGTGGACACACTGTATATAGGTGCAGTGTATACAGGATATGGGTGAACACACTGTATAGAGGTGCGGTGTATACAGGATATGGGTGGACACACTGTATATAGGTGCGTTGTATACAGGATATGGGTGGACACACTGTATATAGGTGCGTTGTATACAGGATATGGGTGGACACACTGTATACAGGTGCGGTGTATACAGGATATGGGTGGACACACTGTATATAGGTGCGGTGTATACAGGATATGGGTGGACACACTGTATATAGGTGCGGTGTATACAGGATATGGGTGGACACACTGTATATAGGTGCGGTGTATACAGGATATAGGTGGACACACTGTATATAGGTGCGGTGTATACAGGATATAGGTGGACACACTGTATATAGGTGCGGTGTATACAGGATATAGGTGGACACACTGTATATAGGTGCAGTGTATACAGGATATGGGTGGACACACTGTATATATAAAATTGCAGAATTGCACTGTTTTTTTTTCAATTTGAATGCACCTTTTGTCTTACAAGCATCACGTGATAACATGAATGATGGCATTCAAAAGTCCAACTTGTCCCTCAAAAACCAACTCATACGGCTACGTGGATGAAAAAATTAAAAAGTTGTTATTCTTAGAAGACGGGGAGTAAAAAACGGAAATGATAAAATGGAAATTCATAAGGTAATGAAGCGGATATGCACATCATCGCACACAACTGCACATATGGTACATACTAGCCTGTCTCCTCTTCAGTTCCTCTGGACTCCTGCAGTTAGAGGACCTTTGATGACATCATGGTTTTGTCACCAAAGGTCCTTAAGTCTGAACCTCGGAATAGAAACACTGGGGGCCCCCAAAGAGAGTGGGAAATTGACCAGTTTGCCCCTCTATTGCTGACCCTGACTGTAACTAGGGCTTATTTTTGGAGTAGAGCTTATATTTCAAGCATAATAATAATATTTACTTATTTATATAGCACGATTAATTCCACAGCACTTTACCTACATTGGCAACACTGTCCCCATTGGGGCTCACAATCTAAATTCCCTAAAGGGGTGAAAGACAATGCTTTTTTTGTATTTTATTTCAAATAAAGGATTTTTTTGGGCGTTTGTGTTTATTTACTTTCACTTACAGATTAGTGATGGGGTAGGGTCTCATAGACTCCTCCCATTACTAATCTAGGGCTTAGTGGCAGCTGTGGGCTTCCATTACCTCCTTATTACCCTGATAGCCACTGCACCATGGCAATGGGAAGAGCCGGGTCCAGCCTCAGAATCGGCGCATCTTATGGATGTGCCACTTCTGGGGTGGTTGCGAGCTGCTATTGTTAGGCTGGAAAGGGCCAAATACCCTAATAATATCAGGCTCCAGTTGTCTGTTGTACCTCGACTAGTTTTAGAAAAGTGGGGGGACCCCACTTCATTTTTTTTTTTCTTTTAATACATCAAATAATTTAAACAAAGTGTGAGATTCCTTCTATATTTAATTACTAGCCAAGGTACAGCAGACAGCTGAGGTTTGCAGCCTGCAGCTGCTGCTGTTCCTGTGCTGGATTTGAAAAATGGGGGGGACCATTTCTCTGATGACAGCTCCTGACTACACTGTTTAAACAGGCGGCTTCCACAGTATCTCTCTGATTACAGCTCCTGATTGTGCTGTCTGAACAGGCGGCTTCCACAGTGTCTCTCTGATTACAGCTCCTGACTGCACTGTCTGAACAGGCGGCTTCCACAGTGTCTCTCTGATTACAGCTCCTGACTGCACTGTCTGAACAGGCGGCTTCCAGTGTCTCTCTGATTACAGCTCCTGACTGCACTGTCTGAACAGGCGGCTTCCACAGTGTCTCTCTGATTACAGCTCCTGACTGCACTGTCTGAACAGGCGGCTTCCAGTGTCTCTCTGATTACAGCTCCTGACTGCACTGTCTGAACAGGCGGCTTCCACAGTATCTCTCTGATTACAGCTCCTGACCGCACTGTCTGAACAGGCGGCTTCCACAGTATCTCTCTGATTACAGCTGACTGCACTGTCTGAACAGGCGGCTTCCACAGTGTCTCTCTGATTACAGCTCCGGCTTCCACAGTATCTCTCTGATTACAGCTCCTGACTGCACTGTCTGAACAGGCGGCTTCCAGTGTCTCTCTGATTACAGCTCCTGACTGCGCTGTCTGAACAAGCGGCTTCCACAGTGTCTCTCTGATTACAGCTGACTTCACTGTCTGAACAGGCGGCTTCCACAGTGTCTCTCTGATTACAGCTCCGGCTTCCACAGTGTCTCTCTGATTACAGCTCCTGACTGCACTGTCTGAACAGGCGGCTTCCACAGTATCTCTCTGATTACAGCTCCTGACTGCACTGTCTGAACAGGCGGCTTCCAGTGTCTCTCTGATTACAGCTCCTGACTGCGCTGTCTGAACAGGCGGCTTCCACAGTGTCTCTCTGATTACAGCTCCTGACTGCGCTGTCTGAACAGGCGGCTTCCACAGTGTCTCTCTGATTACAGCTCCTGACTGCACTGTCTGAACAGGCGGCTTCCACAGTGTCTCTCCGATTACAGCTCCTGACTGCACTGTCTGAACAGGCGGCTTCCACAGTGTCTCTCTGATTACAGCTCCTGACTGCACTGTCTGAACAGGCGGCTTCCACAGTCTCTCTGATTACAGCTCCTGATCGCGCTGTCTGAACAGGCGGCTTCCACAGTATCTCTCTGATTACAGCTCCGGCTTGCACAGTGTCTCTCTGATTACAGCTCCGGCTTCCACAGTGTCTCTCTGATTACAGCTCCTGACTGCACTGTCTGAACAGGCGGATTCCACAGTATCTCTCTGATTACAGCTCCTGACTGCACTGTCTGAACAGGCAGCTTCCACAGTATCTCTCTGATTACAGCTCCGGCTTCCACAGTGTCTCTCTGATTACAGCTCCTGATCGCGCGGTCTGAACAGGCGGCTTGCACAGTATCTCTGTGATTACAGCTCCTGATCGCGTTGTCTGAACAGGCGGCTTGCACAGTATCTCTCTGATTACAGCTCCGGCTTCCACAGTGTCTCTCTGATTACAGCTCCTGACTGCACTGTCTGAACAGGCGGCTTCCACAGTATCTCTCTGATTACAGCTCCTGACTGCACTGTCTGAACAGGCGGCTTCCCCAGTGTCTCTCTGATTACAGCTGACTGCACTGTCTGAACAGGCGGCTTCCACAGTGTCTCTCTGATTACAGCTCCGGCTTCCACAGTCTCTCTGATTACAGCTCCTGATCGCGCTGTCTGAACAGGCGGATTCCACAGTATCTCTGTGATTACAGCTCCTGATCGCGCGGTCTGAACAGGCGGCTTGCACAGTATCTCTGTGATTACAGCTCCTGATCGCGTTGTCTGAACAGGCGGCTTGCACAGTATCTCTCTGATTACAGCTCCGGCTTCCACAGTGTCTCTCTGATTACAGCTGACTGCACTGTCTGAACAGGCGGCTTGCACAGTATCTCTGTGATTACAGCTCTGGCTTGCACAGTGTCTCTCTGATTACAGCTCCTGATCGCGCTGTCTGAACAGCCGGCTTCCACAGTATCTCTCTGATTACAGCTCCTGATCGCGCTGTCTGAACAGGCGGCTTGCACAGTATCTCTGTGATTACAGCTCCGGCTTCCACAGTGTCTCTCTGATTACAGCTCTGCCAGTTTTCTCCTAGTAACTGAACATAACTGGTGTAGTAACTTGTGGAAATTTGTGTGGTTCCTGTTACAATGTGTAATGATTTACAGATGAGAATTCTTCTATTGGGATCTGTGAAACGTTACATTGTTCCGGCTGCAGCTTCACGTCTATATTAATACAGGATTCGGGGCCAGAGATCACAATCACTTCACTACTTGCTTCTTTCTCCAACTTCACCACAAATCCGCAGCAATTTACACTGAAATACAAGAAAATGGGTTTTAAAAATAAAAATCTCATTTACGAGTTTCAGGAGAAAAAAAACACAAAAATAAAAGTAAACTCGCTCTGAACCTATTCAATTGTCCAAATCTGCAGGAAATGTACATGATTTAGTCTGTGGACACGATGCAATTTGTCATACACCGAGCACATGAGCGCCCTCTAGTGGCAGCTGGGGACAGGCAGAATGTGGTTACTGAGCTGTGCAGGGGATGTGGAGACAGAAATGTTGGACTTTTAGAATATAAAACAAACGTTCCCGTACTTAAATCTCTGCAGAGGAGTTTAGGGGAGAAGTGTTGTCTCTGTAATGGACACCGAGGGCAGCTGGCCCCTAATCGTGCGGGAGCAGACGTGAGGCCGGAGCAATATTGATGAGGGGCAGATGGAACAATCATCTTCATAGAAATGACCTAATCAGACACTTGTTTGGCACAAACTTTGCGCAGTTTCTCGGGAGGATTTTTTTTTCTTTTACCCATTTATCGCAGTAAATAATTTATTCCTGGAGGTTCCCAGGAGTGCAATGACAAGAGGCTCCAGGCTGGTGGGACCATGACATATTACAGTCACCTGTTCTTCTGCTCAGAGCCGGCAGCCATCCGTGGACAGGAGCACGGAGCGTGCCGCACATCAGCCCATTCCCAGCCCGGGGTCCTCACGTCTCTGCTCTTGCGGTTTTCCTGTGATGTCTGATGGAACCGCAGCATCTAAATGTTTTATTGTTCCGTCCTCCCACAGCTTGATCCTAAGTGAGCAGATCCACAGAGGGGCGCTGTCCATACTGACCCCCAATGTACAGATCACAGGCGACCACCACTGGGGAGATCTGACAGTCACTGGCACAGGGTAAAGCATCCATCCAGTGACATTTATGTGAAGGGATTTAGTGTTTGACAACCAGGAGCCTTTGTGCCGTCATCTAGAGAAGTAGCCGCACGTCTTACCTGGGTGACGGAGACTCGGGTGGGTTATTCCACTGTACCCTGAATAGAAAACAGATTTTATAGTAATGCATTATCACTCTACTGACTGCGATGTGGGCGTAAAGAATGAAGCACAAGTGTGGAAACTGCAGCAGCAGAATAGTGAGTGCAGCTCTGGAGTATAATACAGGATATAACTCAGGATCAGTAATGTAATGTATGTACACAGTGACTGCACCAGCAGAATAGTGAGTGCAGCTCTGGAGTATAATACAGGAGGTAACTCAGGATCAGTAATGTATGTACACAGTGACTGCACCAGCAGAATAGTGAGTGCAGCTCTGGAGTATAATACAGGAGGTAACTCAGGATCAGTAATGTAATGTATGTACACAGTGACTGCACCAGCAGAATAGTGAGTGCAGCTCTGGAGTATAATACAGGAGGTAACTCAGGATCAGTAATGTAATGTATGTACACAGTGACTGCACCAGCAGAATAGTGAGTGCAGCTCTGGAGTATAATACTGGAGGTAACTCAGGATCACTAATGTGATGTATGTGCACAGTGACTGCACCAGCAGAATAGTGAGTGCAGCTCTGGAGGATAATACAGGAGGTAACTCAGGATCAGTAATGTGATGTATGTGCACAGTGACTGCACCTTTTTGTTTAGTTTTCTTCCTCTGGTTTTGGCTGAGGTGATCCGCACCATTAGTCTCTTGTGAAGGGGCTGACCCTCTGTTCTGGTTTTGGGGTGCAGGATGTTGCACTTTCTATAGTATCCGGGCTGTATATACATTTGTATATAATGTTTGCCCTTTAGCCCTGGTTCTGCCTCTTTGCGTCGCCCTCACTCCAGTGATGTTTGGGATTTCTCGGTAGACCCGGGCTCATGTGATGGTAGAGGGAGGACAGTCAGATGGTCCTTGGAAGTTCTAGTAAGGACAGATAGCGCCACCTTGTGGCTGAGCTTGTAATTGTGTAATAGGGGAATTCAGATTTAGAGAATTTGTGTTGCTTTGTTTTTGGGGACAGTGGAAAGCATCTTTTTGGAATAATTATTAGAATGGCTTCCTTTCTCTCTGTTGCATAACTGGCTGTGGATAGAAGTCTGTGGATGCATGGATTTATTTGGCCATGGTTATAGTGATTACTATTTACATTCTGCAGAAAGAGGTTATGGGGGGAATGATTGGGCGATGGCGTCCGTATCTACCCTGAATACTTGTATTCCTTCAGAGCTGATCTATACAGTGATCTTTTGGGGGGGTTATCCCGCGTGGATCCCCCCAGTTTAGTTTGCGGGGCCCCCGGAGCCCGTGTGAAGGTCCTGCTGTTTGGAGTATTGGCGGGGCCGGGGTTGTGAACATTGAGAAGTGACAGAATCACAATTCATCTGTCTGTGCGGGGCGAGGCTTTAATCCTGACTACATTATCATATTGAATTATTCTGAGGACAGAAAAGGGGATTTAGGACCTCAGTCAAATTAAAGCAGAGCGGAGGCTACGCTGCACGTAAGGGACCGTTACTGTAAAACTGTAATCAGCAGCGGCACGATCCGGGGACTTTCATCTAATTAATTGTGTGGACTGAACCCGGCACAGTCTCCAGGAGTAAGGGCCCTCAAGACTGAAATATAGAATTATGTATCCAGTTACATTCCCAAATCATTGCACCGACATACCGGTGACATGACGGAACGTAACGTACCTCGCTCCTGCTATATATCTAACACATGTAAGTAAAGGGCCAGTATACTACGGTGTGTAGACAGGGACCACGGAAGCCCCAGTGTCTACTGCCTGAACTGATGGAAAATGCTGGTCATCAGGCGTTGTCCTCCGTATAGATCAATGGTCATCAGGCGTTGTCCTCCCTATGTATCACTGGTCATCAGGTGTTGTCCTCCGTATAGATCAATGGTCATCAGGCGTTGTCCTCCCTATGTATCACTGGTCATCAGGCGTTGTCCTCCGTATAGATCACTGGTCATCAGGCGTTGTCCTCCCTATGTATTACTGGTCATCAGGCGTTGTCCTCCCTATGTATCACTGGTCATCAGGCGTTGTCATCCCTATGTATCATTGGTCATTAGGCGTTGTCATCCCCATGTTTCAGTGGTCATCAGGCGTTGTCATACCTATGTATCACTGGTCAGCAGGTGTTGACATCCCTATGTATCATTGGTCATCAGGCGTTGTCATCCCCACTGGTCATCAGGCGTTGTCATCCCCATGTTTCAGTGGTCATCAGGCGTTGTCATCCCCATGTTTCAGTGGTCATCAGGCGTTGTCATCCCCATGTACAGTGGTCATCAGGCGTTGTCATCCCTATGTATCATTGGTCATTAGGCGTTGTCATCCCCATGTTTCAGTGGTTATCAGGCGTTGTCATCCCCATGTATCACTGGTCAGCAGGTGTTGACATCCCTATGTATTTACTGGTCATCAGGCGTTGTCATTCCTATGTGTCAGTGGTCATCGGATGTGGTCATTCCTATGTATCAGTGGGTCATCAGGTGTTGTTATTCCTATGTATCAATGACTATCAGGCATTGTTCTCCTTCCTATCGATCAGTGGTCATCAGGTGTTTTCATCTCTATGTATCACTGGTAATTAGGTGTTATCACCCCTAGGTATCAGTGGTGATCAGGTGTTGTCCTTTCTATGTGTCAGTGGTCATCATGCGTTATCATTGTGATGACTCAGTGTTTGTACACTTGTATGGGGGGGGGTGTGATATGTTCTTAATTAGGCCAGAAGTATGGGTCCTTTGTTTGTTTAATCAAGAGAAGATAGTCATTGCCTCTTGCCAGACTATCAGAGCCCTGTTGTCTATAAATGTGTATTTCTTCAGCCTTACTATGTAATTCAGAGGAAAATTATGCAGTTGGATTGAACTTGTGACCGATGATAGAGCTGCTATCTCCACCAATCCTGTAAGAGAACTCAGTGGTATAAAAGGGCCTTGCTTCTGTCGCCATAAATAGATTATACATGACCCCAGCCAAGGAACTTCGGTTCCAGCTGGAGGAATCACAGAACTGCTTCACTTGGGATATATTCTATGTGACTTCAGCTGAGGAGCTTCGGTTCCAGTTGGGGGAATCACAGAACTGCTTCACTTGGGATATATTCTATATGACCTCAGCTGAGGTGCTTCGGTTCCAGCTGGGGGAATCACAGAACTGCTTCACTTGGGATATATTCTATATGACCTCAGCTGAGGTGCTTCGGTTCCAGTTGGGGGAATCACAGAACTGCTTCACTTGGGATATATTCTATATGACCTCAGCTGAGGTGCTTCGGTTCCAGCTGGGGGAATCACAGAACTGCTTCACTTGGGATATATTCTATGTGACTTCAGCTGAGGAGCTTCGGTTCCAGCTGGGGGAATCACAGAACTGCTTCACTTGGGATATATTCTATGTGACCTCAGCTGAGGAGCTTCGGTTCCAGCTGGGGGAATCACAGAATTGCTTCACTTGGGATATATTCTATGTGACTTCAGCTGAGGAGCTTCGGTTCCAGCTGGGGGAATCACAGAACTGCTTCACTTGGGATATATTCTATATGACCTCAGCTGAGGTGCTTCGGTTCCAGCTGGGGGAATCACAGAAATGCTTCACTTGGGATATATTCTATGTGACTTCAGCTGAGGTGCTTCGGTTCCAGCTGGGGGAATCACAGAACTGCTTCACTTGGGATATATTCTATGTGACTTCAGCTGAGGTGCTTCGGTTCCAGCTGGGGGAATCACAGAACTGCTTCACTTGGGATATATTCTATGTGACTTCAGCTGAGGTGCTTCGGTTCCAGCTGGGGGAATCACAGAACTGCTTCACTTGGGATATATTCTATATGACCTCAGCTGAGGAGCTTCGGTTCCAGCTGGGGGAATCACAGAACTGCTTCACTTGGGATATATTCTATATGACCTCAGCTGAGGAGCTTCGGTTCCAGCTGGGGGAATCACAGAACTGCTTCACTTCGGATATTCTACAGGATTTCAGCCTAGGATCCATGGTTTCAGCTGAAAGAATACAGAACTGCTTCACTGCTCAACGCTGATCAAATGAATTTTCTTGGAGAACCCAGGTTGGGACAGCTTGGATGTCTGGCTAAGTATCTTACTGTGCTCAGATCTTACCAATGTCGGTTCCTGCACCCTGTGTTGTCTGAGTAGTGTTCTGCCGATGGGGAAGGAGTGCGGGCGTTAAGTGGGATGAGCCCTGGTCAGTGCAGTTTTTTTGAAGACAGCCAGGCCAGCGGACGAGACCACCACTGACCCTCATGTCTCCACAACTGTAGGCAGCGGTGGGATACTACTCAACTTGGCTAATCCGGGGGAGCTGCAGGTGACTGGTGCTAGTAGACTCCATCCAAGGGCTCCACAGGCATGGAGGCATATAGGCATACCTAGCATTCCATAGGCGACGTATACAGGTTTTGGACTCCATCGTGTCTAACCCCAGCAGCTTGGCCTTGGTAAGAGGACCGGTGTGAATATACAGACGCCACAAGAAAAAACACAACCACTACGATTTTGCTGCATTTTTGCTACTTTTTTGGTGAATAAAACTAACTTTATTAAACATGCACTGTGGACAAATGACAAACCCAAAACGCAGCAAAACCTGTTTTTTACTGCCAAAAGTGCAGCAAAATGCAATGTGTGAACACAGCCTAAAACTTCAGAGCCAATTCTATGTAAACTCAAGGAAGCCGTGTTTTGCTTTGTCCTTCCATCAGCCTAGCATTTGCTATGTAACAAACTATTGTCCTATGTTATCAGCTAGCCTGGTTAGGGGTAAACTAGAGTCTTGGGAACATGCTTTGCCAAATTTACTATTAAAGTGCGATTCCGATAATCTGTTGCCTGAAATATCACATCTTTATCTGTAAATCTGCTTTCCACAATCCAGCCCAGTGTGCGGAGTTTTTAGCTCTTTTTATTTCCAGGATGAATTTTTTCTATTCTATTTTTGACTTGTCCTT
This sequence comes from Anomaloglossus baeobatrachus, assembly GCF_048569485.1. Taxonomy (NCBI): domain Eukaryota; kingdom Metazoa; phylum Chordata; class Amphibia; order Anura; family Aromobatidae; genus Anomaloglossus; species Anomaloglossus baeobatrachus. The sequence continues at coordinate 2,419,133 of NC_134363.1, forward strand.
TTATCCGCCCGTTCCCCGTGCGCTGATGCGGCTGATATTCTGTTTTCAAGCACGTGCAGATGATCACATTACGCCGCGTCCTCAGCGTGTTCTTGGCTGTAATCCCGTAAGTCAGAGAAGAAGAGAAAAGCTTCGTTTCTGAGTTTTCAATAGTTGCAAAAGTTTTCATTTTGGGAAAAACTAATGCAATTAGTGGAAAGAGACTAAAGAGCCTTTGTGATTGTATTCTCCTTAATGAGGGACCATCTGGTGTTTAATTCATTTTGCAAAGTTCTACGAAATTGTTTTAATATTTGACAGAGCTGAGAAACAAAATTTGCATGAGGATATTTGGGTTTTCTGTGTATCCACTTTTCAGCTGTGGACAGTCTGCACTGTGGTTATTTAGAGGATACTATGTATCATGGGGTTTCCTTGTAATTGGCTACACTTCTGTGAAACCAAAACGTACAGCTGCGGATTCCCTGAAATTCCAAATAAACATATCATTTTCTGCTGATTCCATTTTGTGGATTACAAATAGTTTCTGAGGTGTTCTTCATAATGAGACCCCACTCTTTATTAAGAGATGAGGACCCTGGAAAAAGAACTTCCCCACGGTCTTCCCTTCTATTATCTCTGTGTGTCTCTCCCAGTAATATAGGCTGGATGTGAGCTCTGTGTGTCTCTCCCAGTAATATAGGCTGGATGTGAGCTCTGTGTGTCTCTCCCAGTAATATAGGTCGGATGTGAGGTCTGTGTGTCTCTCCCAGTAATATAGGATGGATGTGAGGTCTGTGTGTCTCTCCCAGTAATATAGGCTGGATGTGAGCTCTGTGTGTCTCTCCCAGTAATATAGGCTGGATGTGAGCTCTGTGTGTCTCTCCCAGTAATATAGGCTGGATGTGAGGTCTGTGTGTCTCTCCCAGTAATATAGGCTGGATGTGAGGTCTGTGTGTCTCTCCCAGTAATATAGGCTGGATGTGAGGTCTGTGTGTCTCTCCCAGTAATATAGGCTGGATGTGAGTTCTGTGTGTCTCTCCCAGTAATATAAGCTGGATGTGAGGTCTGAGTGTCTCTCCCAGTAATATAGGTTGGATGTGAGCTCTGTGTGTCTCTCCCAGTAATATAGGCTGGATGTGAGCTCTGTGTGTCTCTCCCAGTAATACAGGCTGGATGTGAGGTCTGTGTGTCTCCCAGTAATATAGACTGGATGTGAGGTCTGTGTGTCTCTCCCAGTAATATAGGCTGGATGTGAGGTCTGTGTGTCTCTCCCAGTAATATAGGCTGGATGTGAGCTCTGTGTCTCTCCAGTAATATAGACTGGATGTGAGCCCTGTGTGTCTCTCCCAGTAATATAGGCTGGATGTGAGGTCTGTGTGTCTCTCCCAGTAATATAGGCTGGATGTGAGCTCTGTGTCTCTCCAGTAATATAGGCTGGATGTGAGGTCTGTGTGTCTCTCCCAGTAATATAGGCTGGATGTGAGCTCTGTGTGTCTCTCCCAGTAATATAGGCTGGATGTGAGCTCTGTGTGTCTCTCCCAGTAATATAACTATGGGGAGATAAGGTATGCACACCAGTGACTATGTAAGGGGAATACATGGAATAGCAGAAACTGCTGTGTGAATACTGACTTGAAAAATCCAATAGCTATATGTAAGAGTGAAAATGTGAAAAATGGAATCTGCATTACTGCCATGAACATATGAATCAAGAGAAATTTAGCTACTGAATTGATCAATGCAATAGAGCCCCAACACTACGCTAAAGTATTTCTCTACGTTGGGGTCCCTAGCTTGTGTGTGTCCTCTCATGCAGTTAAAAAACTTACCGTGTATGGGAAGCTGAGACCCAGGCTATTTATGCGTATGATATGGATTGGCAATAGGTGTGGTTGGGGAGGGTTCCCAAACGAAAAACTACTAACAAATAAGGAATAACGTTTGGCACACCATTCTAAGTCTGAACTGGGTGCAAAAACCTAAAAAAAACATCACTATGGGGAGATAAGGTATGCACACCAGTGACTATGTAAGGGGAACACATGGAATAGCAGAAACTGCTGTGTGAATACTGACTTGAAAAATCCAATAGCTATATGTAAGAGTGAGGTATGTGTGTCTCTCCCAGTAATATAGGCTGGATGTGAGGTCTGTGTGTCTCTCCCAGTAATATAGGCTGGATGTGAGGTCTATGTGTCTCTCCCAGTAATATAGGCTGGATGTGAGGTCTGTGTGTCTCTCCCAGTAATATAGGCTGGATGTGAGGTGTGTGTGTCTCTCCCAGTAATATAGGCTGGATGTGAGGTCTGTGTGTCTCTCCCAGTAATATAGGCTGGATGTGAGGTCTGTGTGTCTCTCCCAGTAATATAGGCTGGATGTGAGCTCTGTGTGTCTCTCCCAGTAATATAGGCTGGATGTGAGGTGTGTGTGTCTCTCCCAGTAATATAGGCTGGATGTGAGGTCTATGTGTCTCTCCCAGTAATATAGGCTGGATGTGAGCTCTGTGTGTCTCTCCCAGTAATATAGGCTGGATGTGAGGTCTATGTGTCTCTCCCAGTAATATAGGCTGGATGTGAGGTCTGTGTGTCTCTCCCAGTAATATAGGCTGGATGTGAGGTGTGTGTGTCTCTCCCAGTAATATAGGCTGGATGTGAGGTCTGTGTGTCTCTCCCAGTAATATAGGCTGGATGTGAGGTCTGTGTGTCTCTCCCAGTAATATAGGCTGGATGTGAGGTCTGAGTGTCTCTCCCAGTAATATAGGTTGGATGTGAGCTCTGTGTGCCTCTCCCAGTAATATAAGCTGGATGTGAGGTCTGTGTGTCTCTCCAGTAATATAGGCTGGATGTGAGCTCTGTGTTTCTTGCATCAGAGTCCTCCACCTACTGAGAGAACTGGGGCCCTTACACCGCCCTGCATTTGAAGCCAAGTGGTGACTCCTTCAATAACTGGGAGTACTAGAGAATGAAATGGCCAAACGCTGAAATCAAGGTGTGCAGTAAAGCTGTGCTTCTCTCTGCAGCAGGGATGATAGGCCTGTATCCTTCATAGACTTCCCTCTCTTGGATGTCCTTTTGGGTGAGTATATTTACAATGGCTGGATCTGAGGTAGGCGCTGCCAAGACCCTTAGGGGTACTGTGCACACTACGATATCGCAGCTGTGATGTTGGTGGGGTCAAATTGAAAGTGCCGCACATCCGGCATCACAGTCGATATCGTAGTGTGTAAATCCTTTTTGATACGATTTAAGGAGCGCAAAAACGTCCAAATCGTATAATCGGTGTAGCGTCGGTCATTTCCATAATTTCGGAAGGACCGATGTTACGATGTTGTTCCTCGTTCCTGCGCAGCACACATCGCTGTGTATGAAGCCGCAGGAGCGAGGAACATCTCCTACCTGCGTCCTACGGCTCACGCCGGCTATGCGGAAGGCGGAGGTGGGCGGAATGTTTACGTCACACTCAGCTCCGCCCCTCCGCTTCTATTGGCCGCCTGCTGTGTGACGTCGCTATGACGCCGCATGACCCGCCCCCTTAAGAAGGAGGCGGGTCGCTGGCCAGAGCGACGTCGCAGGGCAGGTGAGTGCATGTGAAGCTGCCGTAGCGATAATGTTCGCTACGGCAGCTATCACCATGATATCGCAGCTGCGACGGGGGCGGGGACTATCGTGCTCGGCATCACAGCATTAGCTTGCGATCTCGTAGTGTGCAAAGGGCCCCTAAGACGTCGCCTTTAAGTCAGTATTCTGCTTTGGGATTCCTTGTGCAAATAGTGAAGAGTATCTTGAAGCCAGGATAATTGGAGCAAAACTGTTTTATGGAATTATTATATATGGAACTCTCTATTGTTTGGGTTAGTTCATTGAGTGTAAAGCTACATTGGAAGCATGTGCTTGACTCTAGATAAAGCCCCCCTAGTGCTGGGTGTATCCCGGTGCAAGCTCCCCAGTGCTGGGTGTATCCCGGTGCAAGCTCCCCAGTGCTGGGTGTATCCCGGTGCAAGCCCCCCCATTGCTGAGTGTATTCCGGTGCAAACCCTCCCATTGCTGAGTGTATTCCGGTGCAAACCCTCCCAGTGCTAAGTGTATCCCAGTGCAAGCTCCCCAGTGCTGGGTGTATTCTAGTGCAAGCTCCTTAGTGCTGGGTGTATTCCGGTGCAAGCCCCCCCAGTGCTGGGTGTATCCCGGCGCAAGCCCTCCAGTGCTGAGTGTATTCCGGTGCAAGTTCCCCCAGTTCTGGGTGTATTCCAGTGCAAGCCCCCCAGTGCTGATTGTATTCCGGTGCAAGCCCCCCCAGTGCTAGGTGTATTCCAGTGCAAGCTCCCCTGTGCTGGGTGTATTCCGGTGCAAGCCCCCCCAGTGCTGGGTGTATTCCGGTGCAAGCTCCCCAGTGCTGGGTGTATTCCGGTGCAAGCTCCCCAGTGCTGGGTATATCCCGGTGCAAGCCCCCCAGTGCTGGGTATATCCCGGTGCAAGCTCCCCAGTGCTGGGTGTATTCCAGTGCAAGCCCCCCAGTGCTGGGTATATCCCGGTGCAAGCTCCCCAGTGCTGGGTCTATTCCGGTGCAAGCTCCCCAGTGCTGGGTCTATCCCGGTGCAAGCCCCCCAGTGCTGGGTATATCCCGGTGCAAGCTCACCAGTGCTGGGTGTATTCCAGTGCAAGCCCCCCAGTGCTGGGTATATCCCGGTGCAAGCTCCCCAGTGCTGGGTATATCCCGGTGCAAGCTCCCCAGTGCTGGGTGTATTCCGGTGCAAGCTCCCCAGTGCTGGGTGTATTCCGGTGCAAGCTCCCCAGTGCTGGGTATATCCCGGTGCAAGCTCCCCAGTGCTGGGTATATCCCGGTGCAAGCTCCCCAGTGCTGGGTATATCCCGGTGCAAGCTCCCCAGTGCTGGGTGTATTCCGGTGCAAGCTCCCCAGTGCTGGGTATATCCCGGTGCAAGCCCCCCAGTGCTGGGTATATCCCGGTGCAAGCTCACCAGTGCTGGGTGTATTCCAGTGCAAGCCCCCCAGTGCTGGGTATATCCCGGTGCAAGCCCCCCAGTGCTGGGTATATCCCGGTGCAAGCTCCCCAGTGCTGGGTGTATTCCGGTGCAAGCTCCCCAGTGCTGGGTATATCCCGGTGCAAGCCCCCCAGTGCTGGGTATATCCCGGTGCAAGCTCACCAGTGCTGGGTGTATTCCAGTGCAAGCCCCCCAGTGCTGGGTATATCCCGGTGCAAGCTCCCCAGTGCTGGGTATATCCCGGTGCAAGCTCCCCAGTGCTGGGTGTATTCCGGTGCAAGCTCCCCAGTGCTGGGTGTATTCCGGTGCAAGCTCCCCAGTGCTGGGTATATCCCGGTGCAAGCTCCCCAGTGCTGGGTATATCCCGGTGCAAGCTCCCCAGTGCTGGGTATATCCCGGTGCAAGCTCCCCAGTGCTAGGTGTATTCCGGTGCAAGCCCCCCAGTGCTGGGTGTATTCCGGTGCAAGCCCCCCAGTGCTGGGTGTATTCCGGTGCAAGCCCCCCAGTGCTGGGTGTATTCCGGTGCAAGCTCCCCAGTGCTGGGTATATCCCGGTGCAAGCTCCCCAGTGCTGGGTGTATTCCGGTGCAAGCCCCCCAGTGCTGGGTATATCCCAGTGCAAGCTCCCCAGTGCTGGGTATATCCCGGTGCAAGCTCCCCAGTGCTGGGTGTATTCCGGTGCAAGCTCCCCAGTGCTGGGTATATCCCGGTGCAAGCCCCCCAGTGCTGGGTATATCCCGGTGCAAGCTCACCAGTGCTGGGTGTATTCCAGTGCAAGCCCCCCAGTGCTGGGTATATCCCGGTGCAAGCCCCCCAGTGCTGGGTATATCCCGGTGCAAGCTCCCCAGTGCTGGGTGTATTCCGGTGCAAGCTCCCCAGTGCTGGGTATATCCCGGTGCAAGCCCCCCAGTGCTGGGTATATCCCGGTGCAAGCTCACCAGTGCTGGGTGTATTCCAGTGCAAGCCCCCCAGTGCTGGGTATATCCCGGTGCAAGCTCCCCAGTGCTGGGTATATCCCGGTGCAAGCTCCCCAGTGCTGGGTGTATTCCGGTGCAAGCTCCCCAGTGCTGGGTGTATTCCGGTGCAAGCTCCCCAGTGCTGGGTATATCCCGGTGCAAGCTCCCCAGTGCTGGGTATATCCCGGTGCAAGCTCCCCAGTGCTGGGTATATCCCGGTGCAAGCTCCCCAGTGCTGGGTGTATTCCGGTGCAAGCTCCCCAGTGCTAGGTGTATTCCGGTGCAAGCCCCCCAGTGCTGGGTGTATTCCGGTGCAAGCCCCCCAGTGCTGGGTGTATTCCGGTGCAAGCCCCCCAGTGCTGGGTGTATTCCGGTGCAAGCTCCCCAGTGCTGGGTGTATTCCGGTGCAAGCTCCCCAGTGCTGGGTGTATTCCGGTGCAAGCTCCCCAGTGCTGGGTATATCCCGGTGCAAGCTCCCCAGTGCTGGGTGTATTCCGGTGCAAGCCCCCCAGTGCTGGGTATATCCCAGTGCAAGCCCCCAGTGCTGGGTGTATCCCGGTGCAAGCCCCCCAGTGCTGGGTGTATCCAGTAACTGCACCTCGTCCTGTATAACCGGATCCAGAGACGGGGAACGTTTACCTCATCTCATGATACACGTCTCTAATATGTTGTGAACGCCTGTAAATCACCGGTCCGTGTACTCCACCATGATGCAGCGGAGGACGTCTGTAGCCTGCGGGCTCAGGTTACGTTCAGTCTCGGAGCGGCCCCTCCAGGGAAGATTTGGTGGAGAACTTGGCCAAAAGTGGTTCAAAGCGTTTGACACTTGTTACTTTCTCCGCAGCTTCTGTGCGGCCAATCTGGATCGTGTTAACACTCTGATATTTTACTGCGGTTGGGAAAGAGCGACTTTGGGATCCATCCAAAAAGTGTCCCAGTCCATGCTCGCTCTCAGAGCGTCTTATCTAATATGGTACATCAAATGGCTTGATCTGCCAATTAGCTCCAGTCAGGGCTGCTAAACCGAAGCAGATGGACCCATATATTATCATATGGAAAATCTGACACCTCCAGTCTCTCCAGGCCTCGTAAAGAGCCTTCATTTTTTTATTTCATTGTAAGTTTGCAATTTGCTCAGCGGGATCTGATGTATGGAGCTCAGAGATCGGCTGAGGCTGTGTGCAACATCTGGAGCAGCAGAGGTGCAATGTCACTGCTCGGAGAGCACAGCCCGAGCGCTACTGATACGTCTCAACCCAAAGTGTTCATCAAGACACAATCATACAGCGGCTAATTGTAAACTATGACTGTCTCTTCTGGAGAAGAATATTGAAAACTAATAGCTGCATATAGAGGAATTGTATGTATTGATTATTCTTCCACTAAACATTTGACCAATATTTATCCTGTACTGATTCTGAGTAACATCCTGCATTATATACTCCAGAGCTGCACTCACTATTCTGCTGGTGCAGTCACTGTGTACATACATTACTGATCCTGAGTTACCGCCTGTATTATACTCCAGAGCTGCACTCCCTATTCTGCTGGTGCAGTCACTGTGTACATACATTACTGATCCAGAGTTACCTCCTGTATTATACTCCAGAGCGGCACTCACTATTCTGCTGGTGCAGTCACTGTGTACATACATTACATTACTGATCCTGAGTTACCTCCTGTATTATCCTCCAGAGCTGCACTCACTATTCTGCTGGTGCATTCACTGTGTACATACATTACTGATCCTGAGTTACCTCCTGTATTGTATTCAGGAGCTGCACTCACTATTCTGCTGGTGCAGTCACTGTGTAGATACATTACATTACTGATCCTGAGTTACCTCCTGTATTACAGTCCAGAGCTGCACTCACTATTCTGCTGCTGGAGTGCTGGTTGATACTGTAACAGTGTGTCCCTCCCCCGCCTGTGCTCATGGTGTAATAGTCTGTCTCTCCTTGACTGTCCTGTATGTACTACTGGTGGGGGATTGTTTGGACTTCTCAGCATGGGACTTCTCCAATCCACAACTTGGTAAACAGAACAGAGCCAGGAGTCTAAAGTCCATTCATGTATCAAGTGTCCAGGCGGAGTTGGACTCTTCCGCCCACCTTAGGGGCTGATCCCAGGAGAGAAGAGCAATGCGACCCATGTTAGGTCAGTTAGTTGGATCTCGGCTGGAGAAGGACTAGAATCTATAGCTGAGGCTGGATCCTAGAGCCTGTGTATGGACTGTTACATATTGGAGATCAGTGGCCACTTAGGATTGTGTTTTATTGTTCACCCTGTTGGACTCAAGGAACTCATATAAGGACCATTGCCCTATTTTCCCTGGCATCGGAATACCGGGAGGCGCCCCTGGATCTTTTGTTTTGTTGTGGACTCCTTGCAGACTTTAAGAATTTATATTTGTTTGGAGCTTTATCTTTGTGGTTCCAATAAAGCCCTTTGGATTGTTCCTTGGTCTGGTGTCCCTTACTGCTCTGTCACATACCCTGTCACAAACTGGTTGGCAGCGGTGGGATCAGAGCAGAAAGAATGGAGGACAACGGCCCATCAACGTCTGAAACCAGAACCTCAGGATACAGGAACTGGACTATGTCGAACCTCAAAACAAAGGCCCATGAATTAGGAGTTGGCTACAAAGGACTCTCCAAGAAGCAACTAATTGAGGCATTGGAAAATGCTTGCCTAAAAGATGGCACCGAGGAAGGATTTCCACAACAAGGGGAGGAAAGACTGGAGCTGGAGGTAAATACCCAAAAAAGTCAATGGGTTGTGTGGTATGAGGAGGAGATGGCACTGCTTGGAGATGAGGCCACCATAGAAGATAAGAGGGAGGCTATTCGCGGACCTAAGGAGAGGGCATTGCTGGAGAGGAGGTTTGCTGTGAAAGCAGCTAGAGGCTCCAGACAGACTGTAACCATAGCACCCACTATGAGGGAATTCTCCAGAGTGTCCCGCAAGGACTTTAAGCCATTTAATGAAGCTGCAGGTGACATTGAGGGCTTCTTCCAGGACTTTGAGCATCAGTGCTGATTAATGGAAGTCCCAGAAAGAGAGCGAGTCAGACACCTGGTGAGCCTCTTGGAGGGTGGGGCTGCCGACGCCTATAGAGCTATGGACCCTCAGTGGAATTGTGAGTATGGGGAGATAAAACAGACCATTCTGGAACATTATGCCGTGACCCCAGATACTTATAGGACTCCGTTCCGTACGTTAGCCTGTGATGGAGAAGTGTCTTTCAAGATGTATGCCCATAGACTGAAACAAGTATGCCATCGCTGGCTGGAGGGAGAGGGGGCCTTAACTTGGGAGACCTTCCTCCAGGTCATCCTGAAAGAGCAGTTTTATGCCACATGCTCTACTGAGATCCGGGAATTGGTACGTGAGAGGAGACCATAGACAGTGGAACAAGCTGCCGCTCTAGCTGATGAGGTGCTCACTATCAAGCCTCAGTGGAAGAAGCTGCTAGCAGAGGGAGCAAAAATGACCAGCACCCCAACACCAAAGGTTCCTTGTCCTTCAGTGCCCAATGTTCCTCAACCTCCTAGATCACCACCTCATGTGGATACCCGTGTGTATGTGCCTCCAGTTGTTTCTACCACATTTTCTGGAATGCGACGAGGAGAGAAAGTAGAAGAGCGAAGATGTTATAGCTGTGGGCATCCCGGGCATCTGCGGGCCACATGCCCATCTATCCCGTGGAGTCATCCTCCAAATCGACAACCACCTCCAGCACCTGCACCTCCCTATCAGTCACCAAGGTCTCCTACCTACTTCTCCAGAAGGCAAACTGGAAGAAGTGAGACACAGCGCAGATGTTATCAATGTAGGCAGCCTGGTCATCTGCAAGCTCACTGTCCAGGTGTTCGGAGGCAGAACAGCTGCAGACCACCTTTGCCTGTCCATTATCTACAGACATCTTCAGCAGGAGAAGAGCTGGATTCTGGCCCTGATGATTTGCCAAGTGACTCATATGTTGACTTCCCTACCAGGAGTCTATGGAGTGCGAGCCACAGCCACCCGTTCTTATGATCTTCGGCATAAACATCTACAGGAGGTCGTGCTGATGGCCAAAAAGTTGTTGGCTTTTGTGACACTGGGGCTTTTCTCACCATCGCAGATCCCCGAGTAATTCAACCAGAAGCAATTCAAAAGGGACCAGGAATTGCCATTGAATTGGCTGGAGGTACTCAGAGATACATTCCAAGAGCGAGTGTGACCCTGGATTATGGCTTTGGGGCAAAACAATGCATGATTGGTGTGATGAGCGGCCTTCCTGCAGACATTCTCCTAGGCAATGACGTGGGAGATATACAATGTTGATTTGTGGGTTCAGGAAGCAGAGTTTAAGTGAAGGAGGAAACAAACTGGAGCTGAACATTCAACCCTACATCTTCACCATACACTAAAGAATTTGGAGCCAACACCCAAAATGCAGACGGATTGTCCAGGCAGGAGGAGCCCTGAGTCAGGTCCACCATGTTTACGTGTACTTGACAAGTGACCTGTTGAGGTCACTAGTCCATACACAAATTGAGGGGGGAAGGGGTTGTAACAGTGTGTCCCTCCCCCGCCTGTGCTCATGGTATTGTCTTTCTCTCCTTGACTGTCCTGTATGTACTACTGGTGGGAGATTGTTTGTTCTTCTCAGCATGGGACTTCTCCACAACTTGGTAAACAGAACTGAGCCAGGAGTCTAAAGTCCATTCATGTATCAAATGTCCAGGCGGCGTTGGGCCCAACTTAGGGTCTAATCCCAGGAGGAGAGAACAATGAGACCCATGTTAGGTTAGTTGGATCTCGGCTTTAGAAGCACTAGGATCTATAGCTGAGGCTGGATCCTAGAGCCTGTGTATGGACTGTTACAGATTGGAGATCAGTGGCCACGTGGGATTGTGTTTTGTGGTTCCCCCTGTTGGACTCAAGGAACTCATATAAGGACCATTGCCATATTTTCCCTGGCATCGGAATACCGGGAGGCGCCCCTGGATCTTTTGTTTTGTTGTGGACTCCTTGCAGACTTTAAGGATCTATATTTATGTTTGGAGCTTTATCTTTGTGGTTCCAACAAAGCCCTTTGGATTGTTCCGTGGCCTTGGCGTTCCTTTTTGCTCTGTCGCATACCCCGTCACAGATACTCCGGCATTGTGCAGAGCTTCTGGCTGTCTATAGGGTGACGTTACTGATCCCGTTGCTTGGTTCTGGTGTGTCAGCACTAATGACATAACCTGCTTCCATTCCTCTTATTCTGCATGCGCTGCTTGCCGCACGCGTCCATCCCATAGAGCGCGCTCCATCCACACGACAGTGTAAAGGTTACCCCGCAAATCCTGGAAGAACGGCGGATACAAAGTGTCATTCATCTCAGTGGAAATACGTTCTTTACGGCGGGTATTTCTACAAAGCCAGAAAATGAGCATTGTGTGTGTAAAGCCCGCAGCACGCAGTGGGCCCGGAGTGAGCGGGAAAGGGGAAAGATCCGTCCTACAGGCAAATCTGCTTAAGTGAGAAATTAGTTCAGATTCCGGCAATAATCGTGTTTTATAAAATGCAACAGGAGAGACAAATCCGCCGTGTTCTGCCTATCAAGCCCCCGATTCAGCGCCGCATTATACCGGGTACAGGAAGGGCTGAGGCGCTGATCTCCATGTCTATCTCTGCAGACATTTACACACGGAGCCGCGCGCTTTGTGAGCTTCTCCATACAGATTACAGGGAATTGCGCTGACATCGGAATACGCTGGTGAGGAGCGGGCTTGTGTTCAGCAGGGGATGGCTGCACAAATAGTGGACTCCTGCTACACAAGATATGTATGAAAGGCACTGCGCCGGGGTAAAGAGCCCTGTAAATCAGTAATTATGTGTACTCCTGCACACCTTTAGCACGTTTCATTCCCTCCATTTGCTGTTGCAGACCAGTAAATTTGTGCAAATGTCCGGGGCCATGTGGCTACATGAGTGGCGAGGCCTGTGCTGTTTGCAGTACTGCTCCATGTAGGACGCACTCACACTCAGGTTTATGGTGGATCGTGCTACATATCCTCTGGTGGATTGTGCTACATATCCTCTGGTGGATTGTGCTACATATCCTCTGGTGGATCGTGCTACATGTCCTCTGGTGGATCGTGCTACATGTCCTCTGGTGGATTGTGCTACATATCCTCTGGTGGATTGTGTTACATATCCTCTGGTGGATCGTGCTACATGTCCTCTGGTGGATTGTGCTACATGTCCTCTGCTGGATTGTGTTTCATATCCTCTGGTGGATTGTGCTACATATCCTCTGGTGGATTGTGTTACATATCCTCTGGTGGATTGTGCTACATGTCCTCTGGTGGATTGTGCTACATGTCCTCTGGTGGATTGTGTTACATGTCCTCTGGTGGATTGTGCTACATGTCCTCTGGTGGATTGTGTTACATATCCTCTGGTGGATTGTGCTACATGTCCTCTGGTGGATTGTGCTACATGTCCTCTGGTGGATTGTGTTACATGTCCTCTGGTGGATTGTGTTACATGTCCTCTGGTGGATTGTGCTACATATCCTCTGGTGGATTGTGTTACATATCCTCTGGTGGATTGTGTTACATATCCTCTGGTGGATTGTGTTACATATCCTCTGGTGGATTGTGTTACATATCCTCTGGTGGATTGTGCTACATGTCCTCTGCTGGATTGTGTTTCATATCCTCTGGTGGATTGTGCTACATATCCTCTGGTGGATTGTGTTACATATCCTCTGGTGGATTGTGCTACATATCCTCTGGTGGATTGTGTTTCATATCCTCTGCTGGATTGTGTTTCATATCCTCTGGTGGATTGTGCTACATATCCTCTGCTGGATTGTGTTTCATATCCTCTGGTGGATTGTGTTTCATATCCTCTGCTGGATTGTGTTACATATCCTCTGGTGGATTGTGCTACATGTCCTCTGCTGGATTGTGTTTCATATCCTCTGGTGGATTGTGCTACATATCCTCTGGTGGATTGTGTTACATATCCTCTGGTGGATTGTGCTACATATCCTCTGGTGGATTGTGTTTCATATCCTCTGTTGGATTTTGTTACATATCCTCTTTGAAAACTCCCGGTCCTTGTTTCAGATCACATGGCTACAGATTAGAAAACTGTTCAATAAGGTGCAGGTCTCTTATTGGAGCGGTTTCTACTGCGGAGAGTCTCCTGAGGATCGACCCCCATGATTGAGGGTATTCTCAAATCTGGTCGGTCCAAGAGGTCTATCATTGACTCCACTAGTGATACACGTCAGATTTTCCTTCAGTGTGAACAGACTCTTATAGACCTATTGCTAAAAGGCAAGAGAAGGACGTACAGACGGGCTCGTTAGATAACCCCAGTCAGAGGCCTCTCGTATAGCTAAATCACATCTCATGCTTTGCACTGAAGAGGAGCATAATCCCGAAACAGGAGTCTAGCAATAATGATTGTGACAGTTATCGTTAGAGGGTAAATATTGACTTGGATGTGATATGGACCGTCAGTAGAACTCCTGAAATTTATGGATATATTATAATTCTGTAAAATGGGTAACGATAAATGGTCAGGATTAATAGCTGCCGAGAGGACGCAGAGGACAAGTGAGAAATAATCATTCCACTTTTCTGGATGAGACTGGCCCTGATTTTGTGCACCCTTGTGTGACCCCTGTGCCGTTCAGGATGTGGGGCGAGCGGTGCTGACGGCAGATGTCACTGGTGTCCTCCATTATCCGGGGCCCTGAGAAGCGTTTCCCGTCTGTCCTGTCCTCGGTGACGTGCTCCGCTCGCATATCATGCCGCCAGCTCATGTCTTGGGCCTCAGAAGTAAGAACTGACTCCACGAGATTACCCCGGCCGTGTTCTTCTACAATGACAAGAGCATCGCCTCTAATTAATGGCCGGATACGTGCAGGCTGCAGTAATATCACACACTCGGAATATAAAGCAGCGCGGCCTCCGGGGACTCGGGCCATGAAAGAAATGTTCTCCTGCAAGAATGTGACGAGAGACAACAGTTAATTGAGCGCCTAATCTCCCGATGACATGAAGCGCTCAGAATGTGGCTGCAGATGACGTGACGCCCCAAAAACGACGGCACCTCCCGGGTCAGACGTGGAGGGCTGCAGCGCCTGCACCTGTCCTTGTATGTCAGCCCGCAGGCGTCCGTACAGCACAGACTAGAAGAAGGCGCAGCACTCAACAGCTCTGCTTGCTGTCAGTGAATGGAGAGCAGTTTTATACAGTGTGTCCACCCATATCCTGTCCACCGCCATTAACTGGAGAACGGCGGCAGCTATAAGAATAGAAGTGGTGTCTAGGTATAGTAAAGTAGCCATGCACTACGCAATGAAACCACCTATATCCTGTATATACTGCACCTATATACAGTGTGTCCACCCATATCCTGTCCATCGCCATTAACTTGAGAACGGCGGCAGCTATAGGCATAGAAGTGGTGTCTAGGTATAGTAAAGTAGCCATGCGCTACACAATGAAACCACCTATAGCGCCACCTGGTGGAAAACAACGAAGTTAGCATTTTTATCTCAAAAACGGAACGAGATAGAGAAAAAAAGTGAATTACAAAGTTGTAGGGAATCATCAATTCAATAGGAATCCACACCTTGCATACAGAAATGCTATGATTTGAACGTATAAAACAGGGAATTACCCTATTATGCAAATAAGTGTGCAACGTCATACCCGATGAAATACTGTAGACTGCTGGGATTGTTCAAAGGGTTGCCCAACAGACCTCTGTCACGCTGTTCTCTCCAGCGCGACTCAGCCGTGTTTAAACACTGGAGAGAACAGAGTGATAGAGGTCTGTTGGGCAACCCTTTGAACAATCCCATTTACTGTACAGTATGTACTATTAGCACTTATTCACTTTTTTTCTCTACGTCGTTCCGTTTTTGAGATAAAAATGCTATCTCCGTTGTTTTCCACCAGGTGGCGCTATAGGTGGTTTCATTGTGTAGCGCATGGATACTTTACTATACCTAGACACCACTTCTATGCCTATAGCTGCTGCCGTTCTCAAGTTACTGGCGGTGGACAGCATATGGGTGGACACGCTGTATAGAGGTGCAGTGTATACAGGATATGGGTGGACACGCTGTATAGAGGTGTGGTGTATACAGGATATGGGTGGACACGCTGTATATAGGTGTCAGTAATTGTTACCCATTACGCTTTACATTGTAAGAACACTGCATATGTCCAGCAGACCCCAGCGCTGTGTGTGTGTGGCCTCCAGAATGAAGTGTTTATTATCGAGCACCTATTAGCAGCACATAAGAGCCTCCGGGGAGCAGGGGCCGGGCACCTGGGGTATAAAGATGGAGGTCGCCCTCCTCTAACCACCAGTAACGCTAATTAGCACATACACGGCGTGTGGAAATGTTGTGCTTTTATATCGGCCTCTGCATGACCCGGAGACGGCTGGAGTTATGTACCGGAGTCTCATGACTGTAATGGGGGCCTACAAACAATGGTGATCCGCACACCAGGAGGCCCGGGCTCCGTGCCCACTACACGCAGTTGTTGTCCAGCTGTGTCTGAAGAAACTGTAACAGGGTGAGGTATCCTGCATAACTGACCCCGCTCATAAACACCGAGCAAGAGTGGATAAAACAGATATTATTACATAAAATATAAAATGTTTACCTGAGACGATCTACATAACCTTACTGTTACATATAAAATATATCTACATTAACAATCATTTTATAAACTCCAGAGCTGCACTCACTATTCTGCTGCTGCAGTCACTGTGTACATACATTACTGATCCTGAGTTACCTCCTGTATTATACTCCAGAGCTGCACTCACTATTCTGCTGGTGCAGTCACTGTGTACATACATTACTGATCCTGAGTTACCTCCTGTATTATACTCCAGAGCGGCACTCACTATTCTGCTGCTGTCACTGTGCACATACATTACTGATCCTGAGTTACCTCCTGTATTATACTCCAGAGCTGCACTCACTATTCTGCTGGTGCAGTCACTGTGTACATACATTACTGATCCTGAGTTACCTCCTGTATTATACTCCAGAGCTGCACTCACTATTCTGCTGCTGCAGTCACTGTGTACATACATTACTGATCCTGAGTTACCTCCTGTATTATACTCCAGAGCGGCACTCACTATTCTGCTGGTGCAGTCACTGTGTACATACATTACTGATCCTGAGTTACCTCCTGTATTATCCTCCAGAGCTGCACTCACTATTCTGCTGGTGCAGTCACTGTGTACATACATTACTGATCCTGAGTTACCTCCTGTATTATACTCCAGAGCGGCACTCACTATTCTGCTGCTGTCACTGTGCACATACATTACTGATCCTGAGTTACCTCCTGTATTATACTCCAGAGCTGCACTCACTATTCTGCTGG